>NC_039479.1:4657156-4957156 GCF_003590095.1 Trichoplusia ni
CAAAGCTTAAAATGCCTTTAAATTTTGAATACCATACAGGCCAATCGTTTTTTTAATTTTCTCACTATAACACACATAGTCTTTTTCAATATTTTGAACACCAAAAATGTATGAAAATATAAAAGCACTCGTAACAACGTAAATATGAAAGCAACATGTGCGGAGTACTTCCTGGAAATACAAATTTTAATATTTTCGTTGCTAGGCAACGCAATAAACAGACACAGTTGAAATAAATTGTTTTTGTTAATGAATTTTTATCTTTTATTTATTTTAAACAGTTTATTTTTTACAGATGTAATGTAATTTTTATAGTACACGATGCATGAACGTTTCCAAGTATTTTGTTATACAGGGTGTCCCAAAACTCAACGGTAATTTGTTATCACTTGATAGCAAATCAGGGAAAAAAATTAAAAAAAATCCATATCACTCAGTCCAGCCATAAGAGACATTTTTTTTTCCATTGCATTATTTTAAAGTTGCGATTAATAGCATCGTTAATGAAGATCCCGAAATTAAAAAAATCACAGCGAAATTGTTACATTGGTGATTACAGGACTTAAAAACGTGACGAGGGATGTCGAATTTCAACTTTTTAAGTCTCTTATCGCTGAACTGAGTGATATGGATTTTTTTCAGTGATCTGTTATCACCTGGCCTTTCATCCAGTCTCAGATTGTCGTTGAGTTTTGGGACACCCTGTATATAAACTTTGAATCGAGTGTTACACCGAATTTTCAAAATTTTAATACCACTGCATACGTTTTAATACTGTATTTTTTATCTATCTTACACACAAAAAAAAAACTATACTAAACTTAGCCATTTTTATGAATTTTAAAGGACATCTCTACCAAAATTATAATTTATCCAACACATAAACTAGAAATAACAAATACTCCTTAGAGTACAAAATATCCAGTCCAATATTTTTATGCCTTCAAAATATGAATCAATAGTAAATACCTTATCAAGAAATTATTGACTTGTATCTATACTTATTGATAATAAAACCAGTGTGTTATCAGCTCCAGCAGCCGCTTGCTAAAGCCAGTACAGATAGACTCAACCGCGGGCTGACAGCTATAATCCTAGGATTATTACTTGCATTCCGCACTTTAACCTCGAATGAAGTGTATTTAACTAATACTACTCTGATTTATTATGTGATATTGAGCGAAATTTTATTTACTTTGTGTTGTAATGAGAAATATCTGAGACAAGTCGGACTCGCGTTCTAAGGATTCTGTAACACTAAAACTATTGAAAGATCTGAACTACTGAAAGATTTTAAAAGATAGATAAATAATTGGACACCAAAGTAGTTTTATAAGAGTTTGTTTTATCTTTTGAGATATGAATCCCTAAATATGACAACATTATGTAGCTGTAATATTTAGGTTTATACATACATAATTTAGGTCCATCCGCAAACCAATGATCATATAATGATGACACATTGGTTTGTCTTATGATGAAACTCCGTCAGTCACCTTAAGTTTTTTTTTTTCATTAACCCAATAGAAAACAATTCGGCACTACCGATTTCAACCAATTAAGAAAAAATAAGAACGAATTTTAACGAGACTTAAAATTATCAATTCATTCAGCTTTCAGTTAAAGTTAGTTCAGACAAACACCTAACTAAAATATAATAAACTGTCACAACAAGCTTGCACTAACTTGCAGCTCAAGTTCTCGCTCACATAACTTACGCCGTGCTTAAAGTTGGCAAGACCCAAACGGCCGTGTCGTTCGCACCGCGTGGGCACAGCTTACGAACACGCTCATGTAAATAATTCCCAGTTCGACGCCTTATTGGTCAGTCTAGGTGCAGTCTAGGCTGATAATTCTGTTAGAACTTTGTGATGCTGTTGGCGTATGATAACAGGAAAATAGAATTGTTTGATTGAAGAGGTTTTTTTTTATGTGTGGACTGGAGGTAAATTAATTATAGGCTTATATGACATCAGCTTTTAAATATTTCTCTGTTGGGTCAATGCATCTTTCCATATAAGGAGGGATTGAATAATATATATTTTTTTATAAGTAAATTCATTTTCAGTAATGTATTTGGCTTTAAATAATCTCGTTAAATCGGTTGTGAAATCTACTCTATTCAAGATCAGGACTAAAGCAATCCTATCCTTTAAAAAACAATTACTTAAATTAATACTGAGAAATGTTTTTTTTGTGCTGAAAGCTCAAGAGCGAAGTATATGTTAAAGCGAAATTTATCTACTTATTTTAAATTCAGAGGAATTCACATAATATTCGTAAATAGCAAAACTTTACTGGTATAATAAAGTATGCGAAATGAAACCGCAGAGGAATGTTTTTAACAAAGTGTACATATATGTATTCAGACCACTATTTTGTGGTCACGGAGTTAGGCAACAAACTCTAACCTTTTATAGTGAGTTTTGTTTGAAATTTATCATAGTATATTATACTGTAAATGTAGAAGTTTAGCTGTTTGATATTTGTTTCTGCATAGTCCGTGTATACGGATACATGCTGTAGGAATGTTCTCTCACTTGAGTTGCACTCTTGCTCGATGGGGATAAGGCACACAATTAAATGTTGTTATTACGCGGACATTGAACATACGGAAATTGGAATGACTAAACACGAATGGTAAAAATGATAGTTCTATTAGTGTCTGTAAGCAATGTTCTGTGTAGGAGTATAACGCCTCACTATTCAGAGATAATTAAATTTTACAAAACCCTTACAGAGCTAACTGTACTGATACAATAATGATTGTTTGCCATGATGCCAATTATCTGGCAAATTGGTCGATATGTATTGAGTTGATAGTATTTGACGCTTAATTTAAATCTCTAACAACAAAAGTCCATTTCAAAACATCAGCGCCTGACACGCGTTAAGTAAATCAATTTAAAATTGACGTGAGGTCGTTAGGTTATAGTGGGTCGATTAACCCAAGGCTTAATGGGAGGATAATAGCGTAATGGCCACCAACGATTAGCCAGCATTAATGATCTCTGTATGATGTTATTAGCAGGCTTCAAGCTTGCCCTTAATGTAATCTAGTAGACCCGGACTGTATACCATATTATGCACGTTAGTGTTAGAACAATATGTAGTAAAAGTGATGATATATCCTACTTACAGAATAAATGATTTCATTTCAGTAAAATTATGTATTAAATTTATTGAACGAGTTATAAATCTTTATAAAAGACGTTATCAATGTGTGCAATATTTGTATTTATTTTATTTTTCAATTACTTAGTTGGAGTTTTTAAAAACTAATTTATATCAGAGCAGTTTTTTTTAATTACTTCTACTGCCAGTCAGTTTTCCATTATTTCAGATTCAAATCGCGATTTCGCGTCAGCTCAGGTTTATAACTAACTGGGAGATTTCGATAAATAGGTGCGTGTAAACCGTTCTCAAATTAATATCAATATTTTTTAATCCTTGCCAGATCTTTTCAACACGAAAATCAACGGGTATCCTCCCAATACTCGTTAACATTCATCCACAGCTATTTCCTCTCCGAAAATACCGACAAATATTAATCGATTTTTAATCAGGAATACCGAGTGAATTGAAACCGTCACTAATAATGTTGTGTGAGACTCTATATAGCCTTCTATAGCTGTGTATACCTACCGGATATTAATGAGGCAATCGGCGCGTCGGGTCGGCGGACCCCGATCACATTAGCCCACCAAATCACTCACTATTATAGCCATAACGCCCAAAGTGTGTAATCATTTTTATCGATGTCTAAATATGTGTGATGTCTAATTTTTCATCATATAATATGACAGCATTATGTTTAAGTTTAAGATTGCTTTATTGTATCTCAAAATTACTTACATATCTTTGTTTTTATACCTAAATTTTTTCTTCTTCTTTTCTAAATTTATTAATTAATAAAAAAACTCTAAAAACCTATTTTACGAAGCACTAAATGGATCACCAGCTTAAGCACTAATTAAGATGATATAGCAAAATAAACAAATTGTACATGCTTCCTTTGTCTAAAAAAAGATGAACTATCTAACTCTGATCATGTCACCACATACCCTCTAAGGATATCATGTAACGACGATTAATAGTAGTTTTATGGCCTCAATGTGATAGATCTACTAAATACATTACTGAATTAGTTATGAAAGCGTCGGTCTCGTAAATGAGGTTAGCTATAATCACGTGTTTGTGGCAAAATGTACTGATTTTATTCTCGTCTTACAAATAATTCTAAACGTGGTCGTTTTGGATTGATAGGCAAAATATATGTATTTTATTTTATTACTGGATATTTTAAATAAGATTAATAAAAGAAAAATAATTGCTACAGTCTTTCAATAAAAGAAAAATAACCCATACAATAAATCTAATAGATAAGTAAACTCTAAGCCAGCCACTTAGCCGTTGAGATAGTCGATAAAGTTTTAAAAGAAATCTTATAACTGAAATGAACACTTTTATCCAATCTCCTCAAACAAATAAGCTTTTAGTTTTAAAAGAACTTGAGAAACTAAGATTATCCGAGACTGAAGGAACGAAGCGATTAGCTTCGCAGCCAATTCCACGTTTTACATCCGCTACAGCTCTCGTAGCTGTCGTAGCAAGCGTAGCACGTCTACGACACTGCTACGGTAACTGCTGTGTTTGAAACGCGAATATTATGAGTTTAACAGCCGTATACTCGAAAAATATCGTTTCTGGTTGTTATTCTGTCCTTCTCATTATCATATGAAATTGTAGAGACAAATAGACAATTTAGAACGTAACGTAACCAAGGATCATTTCTGCATACGAGTTAAAGTTGATGATGCTTTAGTAAACGGTCTAATCGTATCAGTATCGACACAAACGCTCAGTCAAAACAGTTCGTGTATTATAATTACGTCATTTGTTTTAAGTGGGCATCAGCAGTGGCGTTGGTGGACAAAAGCACATACTCATTAGCATAATGCGCTCCTGAATATCAGTCCTCGTTGGATCCAATCGCTGTCGATATGATACGATTTACCTATCGATTTTGGATATGCAGGCTTAATGCATTGTCAATATAATGCTAGAATTATTCGGATAGCTGTGAAATTGCAGTGACATTACAATAACGTCTGAAATTTATCCTGAATTTATGCTCTGACCTACTGTAACGGCATTAGGTGCAACTTATCCTTCATTTGACCTTGTACATGAAGTTTTGGGTCATTGAAACAATTTCTGTTCAAAGCCTTTTTAGCATCAAAAAGCTAAAGATATTTTTAATAGGGATGATGACAATTTTTTTTGCCATGTCTGTCTTGTAGTTTTTTGTACAATAATGGATACGTATTTTTTAATTTGTCTCGCAAACATAAATTGACCAAATTGCAGTGAATGAAACTTACGCGTGACGTCACGATTGAGTATAAATTTTACCATATCGTTACGTCACAAGCCCCCTTTCCTAAACTTTAAAGCAGTTTAATCTTTGTCAATTCTAGTTTTTTCTGATAAGGAAAAAATACGTGTCTCATACTTTTCTAATTATCTAACTGAGGGGCTAATGAGATTTTTCTTTTTATACCCAGTCATCATCCCTATTTGGTTTAACCTTCCTAATGTATAACATTAAATTGTTTCAAATTCCTAGCGAATGTGAAACAAACTTGTAAGTACTTTTTGTTCTTGATAGCGCCTTACGTATTTTTTCCGGCTCATACAAACTGTCTTCTTTGAAAATGATCACATTTATCTGCGTCAACAGTTGATTTGTTTCGTAATGTTTTTATTTCACGTTACAATACAATGCCTAATTCATCTTCATTCTTTATCACAGTACGTTTACGGCTTATGTTTCTACAAATTGTTACTTGTATATAATTTATATTGCGGAATAATATTCCTTTTTTAGGGATAGGTTAGGTTCATATCAAATCTATCGAAAAAATAGAGAGAATTAGTGACACATGAATGTTTCAGATCTATTAAAAGTAAAATTAATAGTAGATTTTTCTAAGTCAAATTTAAATACTTTTATACGCATTTTTCTTAAATCAAATTCAAATTATGCGTAAAATAATTAAACGTTTTTATTACAAAACATCAAAATAAAAATTCCCTTTGATGAAAAACAATTGCCAATCTACTTTAAAATTACCGGGGAAAAACAAAAGACGTCGCATTCCTTTAGACTTGTCATTCAAATTTGAACTTTACAACGTTGTGATAGGTCAGGTAATGCGGCATGTGTGCATAGCGTGTGCTGAAAGTAACTCAAGGAACGTTCTATCAAGGATCCCAAAGGAAACCCTGTTGCTTGACTGTCGTTTGAAGTATGCCGTCTTATATAATAATAGATGCGACAATTTCCAAAAGGTATTTCTATGTCAGGATTTTGTCGAGTTTGTGTTCGCTTGAAGATTTAAAATAATTATATTGCGTAACAATCTATGAAAGACTTGGAACATTGGATAAAGATGCACAAAAGTTCAATGAAACGTTTTTATTACAAAAAATGTATTTTTGTAGTTAAAACTGAACCAGATGAGAAATAAAAACTCCTTCTACATACTGTTCAATTTTCCCATGGTCGGGTAGCAAATGAAAATGGTTGAAGCTTTCGAAAATCGGTCAAACGAATCATGCAACTGTTACAACGCTATACGGTAATTAAATTCAACATTTTCGAGTAAAAACCGGTGCTAGGCGCGATGTCTGGCAGTGTACGAAATTGTCGGCCATTTCTCAACGGCGATGCAATGTAGGAGGCGCGTGCTTCCGCAAGCGAACCGCTTATTAAATGAATTCATCATAGTTAAGGCATAAACACTGCTGTTGTGTAACCTATAGATTGCGGACGTGGGTTTCTTTTAATTAGCTTTGTTAGGTCTTGCTTAATAATAATTTGAAGAGATATACACATAAAAAAATAGCTTGAATCCTCTAATAATTATAAGGTTTTAAGATTTCGACGTTACTTTAAACAAACATGTGTGATGTTATTTTTGTAACATCATCAGCCATGACAGACCCTGACCAGCCAACTGCTTAATGTCCTCAGTATGTGACAGATTGTAGTGAATAAAAGAAACAAAAAAAAATCTTAGTAACATGTTTGAATAGAAACAGATTTTTAAAATTTCTTACCTAAACACATAAGTTTTCCAAACATAACTGGATCCTAAACAGTCTAATAAGCCATCACTTTTAACTTACCAATATTTTTTTCTGTCAAAAATATATTTAAAAATATCCAATCAAAAAACATAAATCTCAACAATAAAAACAGCAGCACGATTAGCAAAAACGTCTTATTGAAAAAATCAAAGGCATTGTTTGATTTTTGAAGTCCTCAAAACGTGTTTGAGTGGGTTTTCGCCTTTCACAATGTTTTCCTTTTGATCTAAAGATGGCGATGGCGACATGGATATTTAGATGCGGATATTAACGATGGCTGCTCATGATTCGACGAGTGACATCTCAGATTAATGATTTGAGCGTCTCCGTTAATAAGCTTCTTGACTTGACTTGACTTTTAATATTAATATTTAAAGCTTATTTTTGAAATACGGAGAGACTAAGAGTGTGAAGTGCGTCTTGTTTTATGTAGAATTTAAGTTTAGAATTTTGTACAGTATGTCAGAGATAGGGAAATTTGTGATGAAGATTTGCTACATTAGTTTATTCCTAACTTTAAATTAATAGAGAGTACGAGAAAACTAAAGGATAAGTTTGGCTGTAAAACGCACCAATTATGAATATCAGTAAAAAATTGTTTACTCCAAAACTTTTCTATGTTCTCTGTTCATAAATAAAGTAGTAGTAAAAATTGATTCTCTCACGTTTAATTGGATTTCCCTTTTTGTTCTACACAATCAACTTGTATTACTTACAAAACGAAAATAGAAAAACCTCCCTCCGGCCTACTCAGCCACAAAAAAGTATTCATTCTAAAATCTAAAAAATATTAAAAACGTAAAATAGACCAAAGTTAAAAACGGATTTTATCTGAAAAACCTATCCACGAAAAACACAATAAAAAAAAATTTTGCTAATTTTGTTTGTCGACGTCGGAATTAAACATTTTATTATTAAAATATTATTCGCTTTTAACTCTACCTTTATGAATAAAATATAGTGGAGTTCATTATTATTTCATAAATTCTGGGAAACGTTATCTTTGATGAAGGTTTTTCGGCACGACTACTGCTCTTTGAGTAGAGAAATAAAAATATTGTACAAAACAATATATGTTGTATAATAAATATTTATTGGATCTAACATTTTCTCACTACTTTGAAAATAAAGGTAATATTAAAAAACCCAGACAAATACCAACTTTGGGTTCCGCACAACTTTTTTTCCGACCGATTTTTATCAAACATGTCTCAAATCTCTCGCACATAATTAACCTTTAAATCGAACAAGATTAAGAGACAACAACATTCAACAAATTAAGATTCAGATGGAGGATATTTTTTGGGTTATTAGGTTCTATTTCCTAATTAAATTCATATAATCGAAGAAAAATTATCTACTATGTTTTTTTGTAAACAATGTGAGAAACTGCGTACCTACAAAAAAAACATCCAGTGGAAAAATAATAAGTGTCCAAATTCCTTTATACCTATGTAGGGGAAAAATGTTTAAAATTTGTAAAAATATCAAGTGAGCAAAAACTTAGTGATTCGCAATTCACGCAAAATCAGTTTACAAACCCACATAAATTAAAACTCTACATTTAAATTCAGGAATAAACTAATTCTAAAAGATTTTCATCTCTCTTTACGGTTCAACGAGAACTTTGTGTTAACAATCGTGCTAGAAAATCTAGGTTCTTCAGAGAGCTTGAACTTAGTTAAGAAAGTCCACTCATAAACGAACATCCATTAACCATACTAATTAAACTTCTTGGTCAGTCGTCGCTTCGAGAACTTTACAAAAATTAAAGACTTGATTTGCTTTTATAGTTTTAATTGCCTTTCAAAGGATTTTAAAAACGAAAAATGCCTTTTTCTAAATACTTTTTTTTTGTCGGCCCTCCATTTAAATTCTTCTCCCATTGATTAGTTTATTTGCCAGCAATTTTAGAAAAAGCTTATAGTCTTAATCGATTTAGCAAAATTATATATAAAACAATTATCTGAAATCTGAAAATATTAAACTTGGTTACTCATCAGAGTAACATCAGTCGTCTAAAAAGCAATTCGATGAATTTTCACTAAAAAAATTATAGTTACCTAACCTTAGTTTTCTCGCCATTGATTGCAACTAGAACTGCTCTAAATACTCGTACTACAACTAACGCATAATGAAAATCAAAATCAACTTTTAATTAATCAAACCTTTAAACTCTAGATCATAAATTTATCAAAAAAATACTCTGAATATATTCTCACCTCATCTACCTTTAATCTAGAAACAAGAATCTAACCTAGAACACAAGACCTCCAAAATTAATCAAGCTCGCGCAACACAATTTGCTAAACATTTCCCCAGCGTGAAAGTCGGGCAAATAGCCCTGAATCATAAACCAATGTGTATCAGCATAGTCTATCTATACTAGACTAATCTTTATCCTAGCAGTTGCCCACTACAAACCAAAAATGCTCCCACGGGAACATGAAATAGGGATAAAAACTATCCTATTTTTCAATCCGGGTTATATTTTATCTGTGTACCGAGTTTCATCTAAATCCGTTCAGTAGTTTTTGCGGGAAAGAGGAACAAACTTAAATACGTGCATACATACAATCTTTCGGGTTGAAAATAGTAGTAGGACTATCGATGCTATACTTCATGTATAACGCAGAGAGCTGTTCGAGAGATTTTCGTAATCCTTTGTAGGTGGCTTAAGTCTGAAGTGCATGTGTTGCGTGGATATTATATTTAATACAAAAGCTGTAGCTGAATCTGTGTTCCGTATAGTAGCTATCACAGCGTAACTGGTATAGTGGAAGCGATGTTATACGTGGAGACGTCTCGCTTTTTCAACTGACTTTAAAAAGAGGACGTTCTCAATTCTTCATTTTTTTTCTGGATGAACCGTTTGGTTGATTATTATTTTTTTTAGCCCAAAAGTAGTCGTTTGGTACCAAAAAATACCAAGCTTGGCCGTTCTTAGAAAAATATATTATTTAAAGCTCCTTTGGAAAAAAGCTCGTTGTTTCCGAGTTTACAAAACGTATATCCTAAAAAAAACTTAACTTTACTATTACCTAAAAAAAGTTACTATATAATTACCTAACTATACTATTGCAGTAATATTTAATAACAATTTATAAACAAAACACGTTCTAAAAAATCTCACTAGTATCCTACATTCTGCAACCGATGCAGATTCCCACAAAAATACCTTTAAGCCGCTATATCTATTGGCATCTACAAGATATTACAGAGTGGGGAAGTGTGAGCGCAATATGCAGTAAGTACTGAGTCCGACAGTTTGTTGAATAGAAAACCATCGGAGTAACTGGGGGCCTACAGCCGCCATTAAATACGGCGTGAAATGTGCAAGCAAGACGGCACTATACACAGCGTATATCGGCATCTCTCTTTTACAATTGTAAGTGCTATTTTAAGAGGTGGTGGTTCGGTGCACGTAAGTTTGAGCTGGGAATGGACAGTAAGCCGTACGGCGCCAGATGGAGCCACGAATATTATATTTGTGTGTATGTGTGTGTGTGTGTGTGTGTTTGTGTACCGTAGAGAAATTGTTACGTCGTGTTTTTTGGCTGTGGTTTAGTTTTGTTTTTATTGAAAGTTTCCAGTGAAATTTTATTTTGTTTTGACTATGGGAAATGGTAGTTTTTGATTCGTTGTTTTTGGTAGAACTGGATTTCGGGGTATGCACAACATAAAATTCTTTTAATATTGGTATCATAGAGTCAATCTAAAACAAGGTTACAAAACTGTTCGACTTTAAAATTAGAACAGCCCCAACCGTTGCTTAATATGATTCCTTTTTATGATTTTGCTATTATATTGGCAACAGACAAAAATCATAAATGAAAATTTCATCTAACTATCACTATTCTCGTAATACATCCTCGTGACAGACCCGTAATCTTCCCATCCTTTTTGTCCGCACCTCTAAAAACTCCTTATTATATTATGTACATAAAAGCTAATAACACGAAACTAATGAACATCATTAGAAAACTCACCAGAACCTCTACCAGAATCAGTTTGACCTGACGTCACTCAGAATCGTCTCTCGTACATCAGGAAGTAATAAAGCGATTCTATTGGCTGAAGGGATGATGGGCAAATTGAACTGTCGGTGGCATTTACATAATATATTGCTATACTACATACCAAGTCAAACGTCGAGTGTTGACGGAAGGCCCTTAAGTTGTAGCATGTTAAATTAAGTTTGAGTAATTGGTAACATGGGTCAAAATGTGAGGGTTTACAAACCTGTTATGTACTTAGTAAGGAGCGGAGGTTGAATCTTAGGGTATTGTTGAGTTGTAGAGTTTAAAATATAGTTAGTTATAATGGTGATGTAGTGTTGTCAAATTTGTCGAAAGTTTCATACTTTGTAAAAATTATTGTAAAATTCAATATTTTTTTAAGGTTCTATGCGCAAATTCATTGAACTCCACCCGTTCTTGTGTGTAAGCTTATTTTATTGTATTTATATCCTGTACGGATATTAAAAAGCACTTAGAGGTTAGTTCATACTTGAAATAATAACAACCAAGTCCAAGAATTTATTTCCGCAATTAACTTTCCTTTTTTTTAGAAAATTTATCACCCTTGGATGCTATATTTATAGAATTCCAGCGGACAAACAAAACATAGTTGAAATCAAATGTCGCAGTGCGATACATCTTTGTCAAAGCAAATATCACTCTCTATATTATAATAAAGTGCTGGAGAATTTACATTTGAAGTTTCGATAAATTTTGCGACCACTTATCTCAGAGTACATTTGTTATATGAACAAGAGAAATCGGCATCTTCAATCACAATAAGAGCCAATAAATAAACTATCAAATAAGGACATTGTTTGATAAATTACATTCAAAATTGAATAAGCAACGCTAAGCAACGGCTACATGTTATTTCATGCATGACTTGTTTATAAGTCCGTATACGTAAAATGTGGGTGCAAGTTCAAATTCTACACTTGTAAAAAAATACTTAACTTATTTTTGGTAAATAATAATATATTTTTAGGTACAATATTTAAGAACATAGCCCAGAATAATAACATTTGCCCAGGTAACTGGGTTGAGGAGGTCAGATAGGCAGTCGCTCCTTGTAAAACACAGGTACTCAGCTGAAACCGGTCGGACTGGTAGCCGACCCCAACATAGTTGGGAAAAGGCTAGGCCGATGATGATTTAAGAACATAAATGTAGTGACTAGTTTCAGTTTTCAGGCTTAGACAAGATTGCTATAACCATTAAAAAAGAGGCCTTTTTGAAAAACTTGAATGGACCTAAGTTTTGATGTGAGAAATTATAAAAATTATTCCAATGCACGGGTTAATATTTTAATTTTGGATAATTGGATTCCTGCTAAACGACTTTTCCATGCATTCGGGTGGTGACTTAGATGGCTGAGTTTCACCAATCAGTCCAACCGAACGAACCATATCAGCTAAATCTTTTATAATATAACACACATAACAAAAATAAATAAAACGAAATTCAATAATAAAGTAACCTTAATTCAAACAACACAAAAACCCTCTTCAAAACCTAAAAGAACAAACATTGATCACATTTACTCTAGACATCAACGAAACAGGTTGTATTATTCATACTTAGAGGCAACCCCTTCTAATGTTCCGATGTTATTGTGTTCCCTTGGCACACGATTGACGTTGCCAAGGTGACGTTTGCGAGGTGAGAGAGGAGTTTTAAGCAATTGTCACTTACGTTATTTTATACGACAGGCTTCTAGTAAGGTCTTGTGTATGCGTGAGTACTGGCAAATGTTTGTATAGTTGATGGAAAAAGTGTTTGATGAAAAGGTAATTCGAATGTATCTGTGTATGTGTATATGTTTGAAGTTCGCACCGTAATGTCGGTGAAGAATGGTAGGCAGAATGATACTGAGGAGGTAATGAGACTTTATGAGGTAAAAAGTGGTTCAAAATTATTCCTTTAATATGACATAGTTTTGCTCGCCAGTCGCCAGTTCTGTTCTTTTAACTTGGCTTGACACGCTGCGGCGTAACCAGACATATTAATGATTTGGAAACACTTCTGAATTATTTTTTTTTTGCAAATAGTATATTTTAAATGTATTATTTAGTTTCGGAATATTCTAAGCACATGACACATTTTCATGACCCAAATTTTGTTGCTGTCGGTACCGTAACAAACTGAAAGTTTTCTAGAATAATATGACTCACTGTCTACTTACATTTATCTTGACAAAATTGTATTTGACTTTATACAATTTTGTAGAATTATATTAACTTTGAAAGAGTTATCATTTTCTTACAAATAATAACTATCAAAAAATACACCCGCAGTAACTATTTCAACCAATGTGTTGTGGAGGTTTGCTCAAACAGTCAAGGCATATGGTCAAAGACTCAAAACAACCAATCCTGAATCACACAAATGCTAGTCGAACGCGGGGATGAAACTCTCAACCACTCGCAATCTGGAAGCTATTTACGCTTTTATTATAAATCGGCATCAACTTTGAACTCAACACACATTCAACTCAATATTGTAACGTTTTGAAAGTGCCTGAAAAACGACTTACTAGAAATGAAAACTTTTTAATGATATTCTCAAATCCTAATTCTGTCATTAAAAATAATCTCAATTCTAAAAGGAAACAGTTATGTCATGAAAACTATCGATAAAGCTATCGTAAGAAATGTTAGGTGCGATATATTTGATAATACATCAGGCGCGGTAAGGAGTGCCGCGTACAGTGAACGTGCCGCCGCATCAGCGCTTATATTACTTACATTTTTCACTGCACACACTTCACATTGGCAACGTGGGGGAACTTATAATTTTTCCACTTACTTATACACTTAGAGAGGTACTTGTATAGATATGCTAGAACTTTAAGTATTGGTAGAGGTATCTACATTTTGTGAACCAAAAAACGCAATAGAAAAGTGTTTTGTCAAAATTTTGTATGAAAAATGGTAATTATCTTTTTTATTATTTATACTAGTTAATTGTAACAATTACGTTACCAATATTTTTAGGACTGTGTTCGGCATAATATTCGATTCGTACGTCTGGGTTAAAAAAAATCGTTGAACCTAAAGACAATCCAACATGTCACACTACTTTACTAAGAATATCATCATTAGCCTAGCCTTTTTCCCAACTATGTTGGGGTCGGCTACCAGTCAACCGGTTTCAGCTAAGTACCAGTGTTTTACAAGGAGCGACTGCCTATCTGACCTCCTCAACCCAGTTACCTGGGCCCCTTGGTTACTTTACTAAGAATATACTATCAATAAAAATATGAAGTGAACATTAATTTCTAATATAAAACACTATCTCATGGAACACAGTGACAGTAATACAGATAAGCCTGGATTAAGCGAGAGCTAAGACGCACTATCCCACTCGCTTTATCCAATTTTGTAAGACATTTAAGTCCGTATTAGATGAACACTGAACAGGTAATAATCTTGAAATAGTGATATGTACACGAACCTTTTCACTGAAAAAGAAAAATTAACATTAGGTATGTTCGTTAAGGTAGAATTTTGATTATGCTGACTAGAGAATGTTCTTTCAAATTGTCTGGACTAATCTGAATGGACCTCACTCCATGCTAAAAAACAAAATAGAATCTCTCTCACTAGACATGGGATTCATTTTGATCTGTTGTAAGTCATAGGATTAATTCACAATGGTAACTGATAAAACAAATTAATGATTTCTATAATCACAAAACGCTCATCAAAATTTTCCTCGACTATCGCTTGATCTAAAATCGAAATATCTATAAACCAAGATATTCACCGAAAAAACCCTAAATAAAAAAAAAACCTTTGGTTCGTTAAATCGGGTCTTTTTAGCACATTGTTATATAACAATAAATCCCTCTCTTTATATAAGATAAGTAGCAGCCCTGTGTCCAGCGAGCCATTCACAGGACAATATGGATGTGGGCTATATTTCAGGATTCGACTACAGACGGCTGATGTCTTACTTTTGGTAACAAAGACGTATTAACACGACTTACAAAGATATCTGTAAATTCGATATATAAGGTAAATGTCCTTAACGTCCTTATTTCCAGAAATGACGACAGCAAATTCTATTAAACTCCTTACTTAATGGTGTCAAAAGCTTACAAGATTACCGAATGTTGTTAAACACTGATTTAATTTTATCTAATTTAGCATACTCTTTAAATTCATGTTAAGTACAATTTTGTATTAGTTCCATATTGCCGCTGTCGGTCACCATACCTGGATTTTAATTTTAAAAGTAAAAAAACTCGTTGAAGACGACTCTAGAATTTTCCATAGAAAATTAACAAAAGACTCCCAACTAAAGATTGAATATTCTCGTAATTACGTATTCTTTTCGATACAAGCGCGGACATTTCCCTAATGGTGCCCCTTTGTTTCAACTGTCGACATTAACGCTTAAAGGTTATGAGCGGGGCTCAACCAGGTCCAAGTTTCCCCCTAAAGGCCCCGAGACCCCTCGCAGAGACATCTTTTCACGTCACGTCAAATGTACTATCTATTGTTTAGAGCGAATTTTATCAAAGCGCGTCGCGTTTGATAAAATTTAACGTTTATTCGAGCGATTGTAACAGAAGCGCGTGGCGCGAGCAGCCCCCGTCTGCTGTCAGCTCCGCCGTGCAATATTCATTATTGACAATTTGAATGGAAGAGAAAAATGTCAGACCCGTGTTGTAGGTAATGTAAATATTTGATCAAAATAGAGCCAACCCAACCCGCTGCGCAGATGCGAGATATTTGACAGTTTTAAATTTACTATGTGAAATAGGGGCTTACCGGGCCGCGTATATTAATATATTATCCCGCAGATAATACGAACATAAACCTGCCAGTTGTTTCAGAAAATAATCTGCAATGGCCGGACCTTAATTTGCAATTTTTCTGCGAGAATTTTTATTTAAATTGACTTTTCTAAATATGAAACTGTTTTTGTAGATTAGTTTATAAGAATATAAGCTGTTTTTATATTCAGTTGGTTCATATACGGCCCGAAATTTAAATCTCGAGATTAAAATGAAATAAACTAACTTAATCCAATAAATACTCATTTGCCTTCGCAGAACTTTCTAAAATATAGTGTAATAAATGAAATTGTGTTATTTTCTACTAAATAACGCTAGGGAACCATTCTGTCGTTATTATCGGCCATAACCAGCACTTGTTGCGGCATGATTTATGGCAACACAATGACAATTTATGTTACAATTGAAATTAATAACTGCTATCATAATATAGGTCACAGCAGATAATACCTACAGAACCTTCTTTATTCTAAATAGGTACATAAAATTAATTTAAAACACTAGTGTTTGGTGACTTCGTTAATTTTTCCGAATAAGCACCCGTCCAATTTACGATTGTTGCGCAATCTCGATTTAATTTACAAAAACTATGCAACGTTTCTGTCACATTAATGTGTGAAAACGTTGTCTGTATTCCGTCGAAACATTCGTGACATAAACGAAAGTTTGAGTGCTTATGAGTAACGACAGTAGATAATATGTTTTTTGTGTGATGATCACGTTCATTTGTTCTGTGTCTGGGTGTAATTTATCTGTAATATGTATATGTATTTAATAAATACGCTTATCAGTGTCTAGTATTCATAATACAAGCTGTGCTTAGTTTGAGACTAGATGGCGTTGTGTGAGAATTGTGGATTATTATTATTACTAACCCAGTGTGTCAGCTAACTACATACCGTTAAATTTGGACGTTCAGATTCAACGAAATCTATCTAAATTTTTGAGCATGAACAAACATACGACCTACACACACTAACATACGATCGCATTTATAACATTAATGTGATGTTAGTCGCTAATAATGTAGCTTAAAATGTATGATTGATTTTATCAAATCTGATTTGTGGTTTAGGCGTGAAAACGTAATAAATGTGTGTACATTTTTGGGTGGAACCATGAAAATATTTCGATAAATTTCATCTTTTTATTTTTGAAAATGTGTTTTTTTTTTCAGCTATACATATCTTAATAGTTACTGAATACTAAGGTCGTTTTTATGATACCAAAGTTACTTTAGGGGAATTCCATAATGCAAGTCCATTATTAACATTGTCTATGTAAATTCTGAAAACAAAAGCTAAGTAAAAACAAATGCAAATTTGTTTCAAATGTCAAAATATTTCACATGAGCGCCATTACAACAAGGAAACTAAATTCGTGCAAATGTATGCCGAGTGCTTTTTGTGAGCGAACGTATTACAACCTTGATACCGTAATTCAGCCCGTCAGGTGCAGATGCCGCCAACGACTCGAAGCGATTAACCCATTTGAGGGCACGAACCACCACCCGACCAGCTAAGAAAGATCTCTCAATAACCTAACAACTAACCTCCCAAGGCTTGCGCCAACGTGTGTAAGGAACGCACGAAAGCTCAAGTTAAGCTGGCCGTTGCCTCAGAAATGGAATGTTTGTGCCAATACTTGAATATTATTGATATTGCACTTAAATATTCGAATATCAAAATCCCTTGGGTATTTACCCTCACACAGATGTAATAGATTATATTATGTATTCACATTTAACGGAGTACCCGAACAGTAAACACTGATTTTGTTAACACATTTGTCGTGATTGTTTTTGAAAGTTGTTTTATTAGTCAAGTATAAAATTTTATACTCTAAATAGGGCAGGGTAAAGATTTAAAAGCATCACATATTTTTTTGAGACAAGACGCTTTCTGGATCGAAAGCTTTTGGCTGAATAAAGGAAAATGAATCACATTTATGTAACCAGCACTAATTATAATGCAGTTTTAAAAGTAAACCTTTTAACGAGTGAATAAGTGAAAGGTTGGCTTATAATAACTATTTAAGCTTGATTTCGTTTGAGTTAGGGCTAGAACTAGCACATTTCATAGTCATCATTCTTTCACTAACGAAGCTTCATAAAATCATCTCACAATAACACATTCTCTGTCCAAACGTTCCTAATGTCTGCCTAACTATTAAATGGAAAAATGAGACAGCATTTTATTCTCCAGCTAAAGGATAGACGTCACGACCCACGTCACAGCGCTGATCCAGTTGACAGCTCCTACCAATACGTCGAAAGGATAACGAACGATCGTACACAACTAATTTAATTAGGAATGTCGTGATCAGTTAAATAGCTTGTGAGATACAAGTTGGCAGGTCTGACGCGTTTGAGGAAGTACTCAGAGTTATTACGTGTCTTTGATGGTAATTTTCGATATTCCGATGTTTAGTGTAGTAATGTTATGAATGGGAATTTTTCATAGTTTTGTTCGTTTGCTTGGTGCTACAGTATTGTGGAGAAATGACAATAGAATTAATAAGCATTTCTGTATAATAAAAATGTTAATGACATAAGACCAAAAGTTTATAGGTACCATCTTTCCAGTACACTAGTACTGGAAAGATGAAGATCCATAAACTGAAACTGGTATTGATTATTTTTTTGGAATGCGTTGGAGAATGTTTCTCTAACCTAGATTGGATTAATTTTCTATATTGATAAGCAACTTATGCGACTATTAACAGTTGATAAGACTGGTAAGACAAAAGATCTAAATTCAAAGGGTGTGGTGTAATTTTACATTGTTCATTTAACATAAACAAGCATTTAACATAAAACTTATAAATTAACCAAAAACATATCCATTTAATATAAACTGACACAAAACGAGGATGAATAAGTCAGAAAACATTTACTTCTGGATATTAATTTTGTTAAAAGTGTAACATTTGGCGGTATCCCGGGGTGCGGAGTTTCACAGCGAGTCCCTTGTCAAATCGGGCTCACTAAGCTCAACCGACCGAATTTAATTTAAACGGTACACTTGCACTGCCTCTGCCGCTAGCGAATGAGTACGCCGCAAATAGGTTATACTTTTAAACTCACACGTTTACGTTTTACATATTATGTAACAAATTTGCCCTAATTAGAAAAACTTAAATTGATACTTATTTGAAAAAAAAAACATCTACTATTGAGAGTCTTTGAAACCTTTCTGAGAAATTGCTTTGGTATGGTCTTTATTTAATTTGAAATCTCAATGAATTGTGTGTTGCTTGATTTGAGAAATAAGCAAGCTGGCAAAATTCTCCATACCTATGATACGAACTTAATAATTTTAATTAACTTAGTCTAAAGGGTGTCAAAAACTTACTCTTAGACGATAATGAGTCCCAAAGGACCTTGAGTCTACAAAACAATACATATTGGACGAATAGGAACAATTTAATAGTTTCGTTTATTCGACATAAACTAGGAGTTATTTATAACACAGTTTTCGTCGCAGTTACTCAAATTTATAGTTACAAATTGGTCTATCAAGACCGTTAAACGTGTTCCGCACGCAAACACCAATTTCCAGAAAGTTCTTTCTTCGTTACTTTGCTATATTATAGTTATTTTCAAATATAAATAACATTGGAATATAATTTAGAATATTTTGCAATATATTTTGGGGTCGGCTTTTGGGCTTACCGGATTTCTATGAATACTGTTTATTACATAGATCGACTATCCCTTTATAAGTTTTGAATTAATTATTGATGGTCAAAGATCACTGACAACAATAGGGACCAATGCTGAGACAGAATGGTAAACTTTATAAATAACCACAAGACGTTTCAGCCTATTTACTAAAAGACGAGAAGATTAACCAAGACAAATCTGTAACCTCTAAGATAACCAATCAAAATTTACATCAGAAAAATATACTCCTTGAATGAGGATAATAGGAACCAAGTTAAGTAATCTCAGAGGCGACAGAGTCGATTTGAAAAATCCTTGACATGATTGATAGCTTCCAAGTTTGAGTACGAGCCATCTCATCAGGACAAACGGGATGAGATCGCATAAACGGTACGAGAAAGAAGTATGTTATATTTCTGAGCCAAAAACGAAAGACAGGAAAATCTCTATTATTACTCATGCTTCTGAAATGCAGAATTCGTGGAAGTCGATTCTGGATATTGATTGGCGAGGCCATGGTGCTTTGAAACTGATACGTACAACAGGCCAACAAAAGCGCCGAAAATTGATTCCAGTATTATATGTAAGTTAGAAAATATCAGATTTCCAAAATAAAATATTTCCAAACGATATGGACATTTCTCAAAAACTTTAAAGGTTTAGAAGTCCATATTTCCGTTCATCCGTTATTTCCATAAAAGCTTTAAAAAAAATTGATCCGTTTCTGTAATCTATTTCAGTACACACTACAAAGATAACAGAAATAAGCAGCTCTTTTAGGCATTATTTATGTTTGTTTTTTTTACTTTTTTGTTTGTCTATATAACATTTTTCACTCACATTTTCACTAAAATTCCTTTTCAAACATATCCCACGTCTCTAAACCCTAAATCTTTGTTCAGTATATTATTTGATACTCTAAACTCGATCAGCTGAGGTACTTAGGAAGCAACGTAACAACACAGTCTTAACTTCTGGTACAAAAACAACTGAAACTTCAGCCAGCATAACTTGGAATATTGTTGCATAACATTTTCTTGAGAATTATGAACAGATTTCAAATACTTGGAGCAACAATACGTTTGGTTGAATAAGAAATATGCCAAAGGAAATAAAAATGTAAAGAAATATTTTATTCTGTGTTTTCAAAATATCATTTTCTATTTTTTACGGTATACAATATTATAGGCATAAAAGAAGGTACTTTTATGTTTCTTTTTTTTATATAATTTGTTTCACGAAATTTAACTACTTGAAGGTTTATAGTTCGTGGAGGTAAGAAAGTATTTTTAATCCTAAGAAATACAGTTGTCTTTACCTTTTTATTAATAAGGTGATTTCCGTGGCAGAATCATAGGGACCCATCTCAAGTCTCTGTATGAGTTGGACTTGTGTACCCGAGAACATCTTCTATAAATGATGGTATCTCTCCCTGTCATGTTTCCCTTGAATGAAACGAAGTGATTTGTAAAACAGTCCTGCTATAGCAATTATTTATAGAGAACCGAAAAAGTGTATTTTCAGAGGTCCATCAATTGGACAGCTTCAGACTTAGTCAGTTACCAACGCACAGGGCTTTTAAGAACATTGTCTTCTTTTGTTTTCGGTATTGTAAAACAGCCTTAATAACATATCATCTGAACGCTTTCTTATCATTCAGTTGTGTGAAAAATAACCAAGTTAACAGTAACTTCTCAAGTCAGCCCGAACCGCCGAGCCATAACGAGATAAGGAAGTAGAAGCAACGCGAACACATCAACAACAATCGTCCTCGTGTGACGTCATAATCTTGTCCTTACGTAATTTCTTCCTACGTAGTTAAGTACGATAAAAATATATTTAGACAACCTTTGCGTTTATGTCTTTTATGAGTAAGTAAATAGTTTTGAATATTTTTAGGATTATGTACAAAAAGGATACGGAACCCGATTACTATGTCTGTCTATCAATCCTTCTGTCACCTCTGTTTAATCGTAGTTAAACGTGGTACTTCCATTAGACACGGTCATAAATTTGATGGAAGACCATTATTTTGCAAATTTGTTTTTATTTTGCTTACTTACTGGCTGTCATTAATACGACTGGAATTTTTGGCTCTGCGAATCATGTGTTAGTGGAAGGTAAGGTAAGTAAGTACTTTATCACTGAATATTGTAAATAAGACCTATGGATGTTAAAGATTAGAAAAGAAACATACCTTTACATTAAAATAGTCAGTTGATTATCGTATCCCACCCTTGTAAGAGGCAATCGTTTTATTTTCCATAAAAGGATGCAGTTGCTACTTATTAAATACTAGCTGTCGCCCGCGACTTCGTCCCCGTGAGTAGAAGATATAAGTTATGATTTATACCAGCCCTGTTTTTTTCACATTTTCCATTGTATCTTCGCTCCTATTAGTCGCAGCGTGATAGTTTATAGCCTAAAGCCTTCCTCGATGAATGGTCTATTCAACACAAAAATAATCTTTCAATTTGGACCAGTAGTTCCTGAGATTAGCGCGTTCAAACAAACAAACAAACAATCAAACAAACTCTTCAGCTTTATATATTAGTATAGATATAGATAATTTTATGTCAGCACTATCATAGTTTGCATTCAGTTAATTATCGAAACAAAAATGATATTGCATTTGAAAGAAATGTTAAACAAGACTTGATTAACATCAAAACCTTTTGTTAATTTGAAACGAAATTCCTATTTCTTAAAAAGAATTTCCTTAGGATTTCGCAAGATGGCTGCCGTGGTTTTTTTCAGAGGGAGCAAAAGCAACCGACTCACAGTTCAAAGAAACTGTTTGCGATTGAAAGCTATTCACGCTACGGGTTTGTGACTGACTATTGACGACGATAACTGTGGTTAATACAAATGTTCCCTTTTAAAAATATGTATTTTGTTAAGAGAAAACACATTGATTTCTGTATTGATATCTTTCACCTTTCTCTACCAAAGTATCGAAATTGTATTCGGCCAATTCTGTCATCGGAATTTAATTAAGTTTTATTTATTTTTCTAAGCCCGAAGTCATTATTGTAATTGTTTAGTAATTTGTGGAAACTCTTTTGGATAATGTTTTTCCTATATTGTTTTTTATTATAATTGCTATTGTATCTGTTGTTTGTTTCCCAAATAAAAAAAAAAAAAAAATATTTTTCAAGTTGTCGGGTTATGGGTATCAAAATAAAAAGATTTTTTGAAGACAAATAATATCAAATTATTTCATTGATGCAATTGTTTACTCAAGCGTTTATATTGGGATTTCCCAACCAGTTTTGTTTTCCAACTTCGGCCACAGTGGGTTCTGTTACTAAAGAAATACAGAAATTATCATTAAATTTTGATTGAATGTTTTTTGAAAACAACGAAATGGTGTGGCTAATGGTAGTTCTATTAGATTTTAAAGAGACAGTTATTTATAAATATCAAATGTGTATTCGTCTGATTGTTAACATAATTTTAAACCTTAAAATAACCTAGTTTTAAAACGTAAAGTAAAAAACAAACGAAAGGGATATAGTAAGAAAAAATTTTTTTTAAGTAGGTTATATAGCAAACATTTTTTGTTTGGTTTATCAAAGTATAAAATATATGACTATAATCCCTTTGTATTGCTTAAACAGTGTACTATTATTTCATACTACTGCACCACTAGAATTGATACTGCCATATATAAAAAAAAACTAAATAAATTTTCATAAAATTTAAAAATGAATTACATTTTCGCACACCGCATCATGCCGCGTAAGCACCGGTACACACCTAACCCGCCGCAGTTAACTAGTTTATACCGCGACGCAGTTACGTTATCGAATCAACGAGTTACCAGTTTTGATCCAGGTGTAACAATGTTAGGTCCCAGGTGCGATGGGGAATTAAACTCCTGTCCTAAAAAGGTTGGTAAGCAAAACAAAATTGCCAAGGGGTAAGGTTGAAGGGCCCACAATGATTACTTTCCCAACCCAAGTTTACCGCGCCCCAACCTTGAATACTGATCGGGATTCACTGATGCTGATTGATTCCAAATTTTTTCGTGTAACAGATTTCGGATATCTATTTAATACTTTCAAGGAAATTCTTATTGTAGCAAAATTGAGGGAGGCAGATTGAATTTTATATAATCGCCTCGATAATTCCCAGCCTTTGTGTTGAGCGGTTCTTGGTATTTTCGTCAGTTCTATAAAGAGTTTTCTTGAAATCCAAACTTCTGATAATTCCTTTGTGTAATTCAATTTCATTATTCTATGAATCTCGGAACTTTCACATGACAATCAAAACTATGCCCGTTCATGTTTGACATAGATAGAAAAAATGCAATAACAGATAATGATGGAACTTTTATACAAATGTTCCATAATCCATCCATATTTTTTTATGCTTCAAGTAAACGATGATGTACTGCGGTAGGAAGGCTTCGTCAAAAACAAAACGTTTTCCCGGAGAAAACTCTACTTCCTTAGCGCTCGCCACTAACTTAATCAAAAGAAAAAACAAAAGAAGAAAAACAGTTTCCAAGTTCGTCTTTCTGCTAAACAGTATCGGTCCTCTCTACTTATTTTTAGTTGTTTACCAGCATCAAGTTTCGTAAATTGGATTCGATTTAAATCATTTTTATAGACTTCTGAGAGGAAAGTCGGGTCACAGGTAAAATGTAATTCCAACTGAGATGTTTTTTGAAAGTTTCAATAGAGTTTTCGTACTGAAAATGTGATGAATGTGAACAAATTTCATTCGGTTTGTACCCAAGAAAAAACATTATTCATTGATTTTGAGGCAAACAATATTGGACCTAAAATAAATAAATCATGAAAAACAAACTACCCTATACACTTTGATACATCTTATTCATAGGTCTGGCAACTTGTAAAAATATTAAAGCTGCTGAAAAAACAAGTATCTTTTCTTTATCCTTGTGTCATGCCAGTGTAATGACAAATAAAAATAGCACCTCTCCATTCCTCCGAATGTTGTTGAAGTCGACTAATGGAAATGTCATCTTAGCACCTCAAGATATCCTTCTTGCCACTCTGAACGGAGACGAGATGACCACTTGTCATCCGTGACATCGAAAATGATGAAAAACTGCTTTATTCTACAATTGTTTATTGTTTGAAGGTATTTTGAGAGGTTTTGTAATACAAAGAAATATTTTATGACTGTTGTAAACTTATTTTTTCAAGATTACTTAATCAGTTTCAGTCCGTTAGTAATATTTGTTAAAGATTCAATGTAAATAACAAAAGCATTATTCCAAGAAAAATAGGCAATAAACTCCATAATAAAACAAAGTAAATATAATTTACGTACGTATAAATATAATGTAAATATATATTTTTTTTTGCCAATAAACTATTGAACCTTCTTTGTAATTAAAAAATATCTAACCAGGAACTGATCTAGCAAATAAAAACAAACATAACATTGGGAACATCTCCCATTAAATCCCTAAGTCATTATTGTATATCAAAACGTTATACAAAACAATCTAGCAATTAATGTACAACATAATGAGTTAGATAAGGCGTGCGCCCGGGGATATCGTACACAATTCATATTAATGTTAGGTTATTTTACTCACACTCGCCTCAGTAATATCGCGACGTGTGTAGAATATTCAGGGGGCCTACCAACTCATACAAAAGTATCACTCGCCCTAGTGGGAAAGAGACAACGCTCTAGGTTACGTAGCGCGCTGTAGCGCTTGCACACATGGAAGTGTTGCTTTGAGATGTGGTAATAGGACCGCCTGTGCTCAGAGTTATGGCGTTAACGAGCATTGAGGGCATTAAGAAGTTACTCTTTTAGTTTAAAATAAGTCATATGTATGCTAAGATACTCGGGATTTTGTGAATCTTTTTGATGCTGTTTGCGAAGGTTGTGTCTTAAGTATGTTTAGTGAGTGTGTTAGTGTTTCAGACTGATTGCATTATTTCTTAGATGAAAGACTGAGACAAGTAACATTCCTAGTAACAATCATGCAGTTCTAGTTATTTGAGAACGTGTGTGAACGAAAAATACAGTATATTATAACCTGGATTAGCTAACCAATTTTTGTTCTGTATTTATGTTCCCTTGGGATAACTTTTCATTTGAAGCGGGCCGAACGGATGGCAATCTACAGTAAAAGTATGATGCTGTAATGAATTTCGATTTGATTATTTTTATAGTCGTTAAAAAGTGTTATAAAAATATAGCAATCAAAACGATACTTTTAACATTAAAATGATAGTTGATAATATTACAAAAACTATTACAAAAATATACAAAAAAGGTATGAAACCTAATCCCCTAACCTACATTCAATAAAACAAAAAAAAAGTAAACAAACTACAAAACATTATCCCGAAAAAAATCCTTTTCAATAGCGTACCAGCCCTAAGCTTTACTACATTTAAGCCTCGCCGTTTTCGCAAGCCTGCACCTAAACGAATCTCCCAAGAACTTTGCTAGTAAGGCCACGGGATTCCGATTCGTCACGAACTGTCCGGTACCACAAACTTCGTGTGTTATCCTATAGACACACGTGATTGTGTTTTGTTTAGCGTTGTGAACGATGTGGTAAATAATAACAGTGTTGTTTTAATGTACTGTACGTGTGTAAGTATATCTATCTACTAAATAGCTGCACCGATTTCAATGATTTAAGAGTTGCGTTTATGATGGATAAGATGCACAAATCAGCCCAGCAGATTGAAGCCAGTTTCATGAATATAAAAAAAGAGATTTAATAAATAATTAAAGAATTATCACTGTTACCTTCTACCCTTCACGGAAACGGGATTATTAAAAACAGAGTACTCACCTCGTATTGTATTTACGAATAAATTTATCTTTATCACATTAAACAAAATCCTCTCCATTTAAACTTAAAACAAAATACAATTATAGGATTATTAACCTTATAACCAACCCTTAAGACACACTTTTATTCAACCAAAGCAAGTGAATACTAACGTGAAGACATTACTGTTCATATCTTTGAATAATGCGACGCAAATGTAAGACGGTTTGTTACAATCTCTTTCGTACTAAAGATGTGAAAAACCTCGACATTTCCATTCAAAAAAAGTTAAAATTTAGTCGTAATAGTAACTTTGTTCCTGGAGTTATGTAAGACTTGGTTCCTCTACTTCATTTTGGACTAGTCTACAACGAACCTTCAGTTTACTTTTCAGTTTTAACTTTATCTATAGTCGAGGTAGACTTTTAAACTATTCTAGCGTTCGGTTTCCTGATATGTATACATGAAAGTTAATTTATATTTACTATGCTTTGTTTTATACGTCTTCTTAAATATCGGAAAAAAAAACTGAAGAGGCCAGATAAAATTGTGCTTATTTTATATAAAGAAAAATATAAACTAGGCTTTTTAGTTTATAAGTTCAAAGAAAATTAATTTGAACTTAAATTAAACTGTGTATAAGTAATATGTAAAAGCATTTTAAATTACTTAGTTAATACGCATTCCTCGAAAGCATAGGTATGTGTTTGATTGCACATCAACAATTTCTACGTAATAAGACCCTATTCATGAAACACTGTTCGAAACTCTAATTACGTACTATTGAGAATTTCCTTACATTGAAACTTAATTGAAAACTCGGCTTACTGAAGAATCGAACCGGAATAGTCAAATTCAAAGTCTTAAATGATTTGGGACCAAAGTTGGGTATAACTCACTAAACAACTGGGCCCCTCACTAAACACGATCACTGTAGCTTAAATTTACAATTTCTATTTCCCCGAAACGCGGAATATGCTCCAACCAGCAATAACTTATTAGCTATATGAAGACGCACATATTTGAATAACAAAGTCTAAACTGACATAATTTTGATTTCGAACACAAACTCTTGTCACGTTTTCCCGCGTAAAGTGGTGGCAGCCATCTTGGAACGTGACGTTGACGGCTGACGAGCACGCGTTGACGCTTCTCCATTTAAATATCGCGCCTCTTTTATTCGCCACCTATTTTGTTTTAACAAATAGCGGATCTAATTTGCTGTGGAATTCTTTGTTAGCCGTTATAATGAACGCAAACCATTTGTTTTGTTTCAGCCTAGATGGGATCAGCAGTTAAGGCAAGGGTTGAAATTGTATTTCCCACGGCTTATTTAAATTAGAAACCTCGTTTGTACTTAACCCTTAAACTGATTACTACAAAACATTCAATTTCATTGTTTAGTTTCTTTTTTATTAATGTTGTTAGATTAATGGTTCTTTTATTCTCCCAGCGTTTTCCATTTTATTAGGATAGCAAACAAATAGTCGTAACAAGGCAGCAACAAATCGAAAAACACATTCCTTATGTAAGGTCTTTGTCTTTCAGTCAGTTACAATCGAACGTAGGAAAGTTATGGGATATCGTTTCAGGTCACGTAGGACTCGCTTCGTAGATAAAAGTGCGAGCAATATTCCTTGTATAAAACTGGTATAAGTCTCACTTCCTAGCACATAGCTTATATTAAATTCATCCGACATGTGTCTGACACACCGCTCGCATCTCAGCTTTTGTGAAAATTAGTTCCTTTAGCTGCAAGATGAAATAGACTCGGCAACTTAAAAACAAAGGGTCGTTATCACAAATTATGCTCCCAAATTTAATGACTGCGTAAGTCATTATTCTAACATAATTTAGAGCATATTCATTATGATGTCATAATAGCCAAGTTCTACTCCTTAAGTATAATTATAAATGAAATATTATTATGAACTTTTTAATGTGTAACGCAATAATGTTCAAGATTACCATACCCGAACAGGAACTCTCTTGTTGCTTATTACGGGGTACATGAAATAATAACAAGCAAAACTTCAGCTCTTTACTTTATTTCCAAGCCAAGAGGAGCTAAGAATAATTAAAAAGTAACTTGGTATATTTTTCAACGATAAAAATATAGAATGTTACCACAGACCTCATTATTCCGCGATTTATACCACCCAGGCCCTCGGCAAGCGAACTAGGGACGCACTTGACCTGTTTTTTCATAAACAATATACAATACCGCATTCTGTCCTGTAGAAAAGGGTAAAAGGATAATAAATTCCTTCCAGTAAAGGCAGTTGATTTACGAGAACTCACAATTCAGATTATTTGGGTGCTTCTCCCATTATTTATGAGTTAATTTGCATTGAAACTGTATTTTTCTGAGAAATATTGTGTGAAAGACCCATTTTTGTGTCACTACGCGAAGCGTAATGACTAATTTGACTATGATGTATAGTAGCGGCTTCACAAAACTGGAAAATGGGGTTTATTTTTAAAATTTTGAATCGAGAAGGCATACAGCGGCTTTGCTGACCAAAAAAGAAAATCAAACGTCGACCAAATGTTTAATGGACAAGCCACACTTTTGAGGATGTTACATGTTTCATTCTTTCGTTTTACAATTAAACTTGGACATTTTATTACAACTCATTTTATAGAACCGTCAGCGACATTAGTCTGTAAATGTCTTCTACTTTCAAAAAGACAATGATGAATGAATGAGTATTGTGTAGTGAATGAGTATATCAACGCAAGTTAGTAATTTTGAATCTAACGAATCATTTTTCAATCCACCGATATTCTGGTGACCTAATTATACCTCATATAAATGATAACCTAGCCTTCAAAACCTACAAAATGACATTTTCCTTCAATCCATTTAAAATTGATCATCACAATGGTATGTAAAGGACTTGGGTGGATAATTGGTTTGCATTAAGCCATCTCTCGTCTGGCACGGACATTGACTTAGTGAAGGGCCGTGCCGACTCAGCGGTTTCCGCGCCAACGTCCACTCATCATTTTTTATAAAACCCCTGTTTTCACACTACTCCTTGTTTAATACCGACCCTTGTATAAAAAACGTTTTAAGTCAAAATTATGAGATTATCCTGTTTTTTGAAGAATTTTGGTTCTTAGAGTAATATTGGTCCGTTGTGGTAGTTAATACGAAGCTCAGAAAAATATTATTTTTCATTGTTCTTTGACCTACTTTTGAGCTTTGTTCATAAATGGACCTTTTGTTGTTCTATATACCAACAAATATTCTGATGATTATAATTGGGCATTTGACTAAGAAAATCAAATCAATCATAAATTTAGAAAAAATACTGGACATTGGTAAAAAAATGAAGAAAATATAGTAAGTTTAAGTTCGTGTGCTGTTACTTATCAATACGGTTTTTACCGAAGTGACACATAGTATACGTTTCACAATCTTTCATGCTTTGATTTTCGATTTTTTTATTGATTTAATAAAATGTCCCTTATGTGTGTTTATGAATGCTTTTCTTACTTATAGGCCATTTCAATTAGGTTTTAACCTGTAACAAATACGTTAGTTCAGGTTTTCAGGACTAGTGTACGTCTCTCATCTATTTCATGAAATTAAACTGTTAATCCGCGAAGAAAATACTGAGTGGAAGTCCGGATTGTTCCGTTTTACGAGCTTTACTTTACGACGTGGTATTCTTGACTACGTCTTACAAACCATCTGTTTCAATGAAAAAAAAATATTTTTCATTTCAATTTATATTTTAGCAACAGAGGTTCTATGTTAGTGCAATAAAAACTTAATTTGAATGGATGGAATGTCATCATTATTATCGATTATTCAATTTACCTAAATGTTGGTGACAAAGACTTCGTTTTAGTAACTTTTCTTCGATCAAAAAAAATAATCATTTAAGAAAAACCTTATACATAATGTAATTAATTTTTAGAATTTTTAATATACACAGTAAATGATTTTCGGTATAATATGTAAACCTTTAAAAAATCCTTTCAATTTCAATGCTAGCTCTATGAAAGATCTCTTTCAAATTAGAGCGTAAATTGGTAGAAGTTTAAAAATATGTAACACTATTTTATATTTACATTAATTATAAGTAACAGTAAAATAAGAGCAATCAATGTGAAATTCCTCATAATGTTTAAATAACAGTTCAAAGGTTCTGCGTACCTTTAGGAATAACTCTAATTAGTAGGTATATAATTAAAAAACTAGTAGAAAATATTTTCAGACACCAAATATTTTTTATATAATAATATAATAGGTACATTAAAGCCTTACAACATAAGCCTTTCATTTATAATGTAAAACATTTGCATATGTAGGCTTAAAGTTCCAACGAAAACATCAAATTATATTCAAAACCAATATCAAGTGACTAATTAATCATCGCAGCACGAGTAAGAAGCCTTAGAGCAAATTAATTCGGGTTGCTAATTACCAAAACATAATTGTTGTTATTAATGGTAACTACCACAAACACATATACAGCGTTAACAGTTATTTTAATCGATTGGTAAATTAATACTTGTGATACACTGAATTAAGGACGCTCATTTCCATGAATGAAATTGTCGATGAATTGTTTATTTCACAACAAGCAAACTATTTATAAACGACGTCCAGTATTAAGGACATCAACAACGCTTGTAACAATAAAAATAACATAACATCGACTTTTCTAACACATTCGTATGAAACAAAGTACTTCTAGAACACTTCCGAAACACAATTCAACTATCAACAACAACTAAAAGCCAAGTTTCACCGAAACCGACGTGAAAAACGTAATAAAAACATTGAAAGTAAGGTTATCTTCGTTACCGTGTACCAAAACTTTCTTTACAAACAAAATAATGTACTTACTTGCAACAAACCGGAGTCGACGACAGGCTGCACATAGGAAACACGAAACAATCGTCAACCACCAAATACATTGATATACAACATGACACAAACGTAGTAAGAGTAGTAACCGAAGCACATGTAGAGGCGTGTCGTGAGTGCCGGTGCACGCGGCCGCACTCAATCAGCTGATCGCGGAGGACAGTTAATCAATCGGCAGAGCGCCGGCGAGGGGCTGAGGCCAAGCGCGGTCGCCACACGACCTGACTGGAGAACCTTTCCTCATTGACACTACAACTGGAGGGTTGGATACGAGTCGGCGGCGGCATTTTCGAGCTCCAAGCGGGCGGCCCCGCCGCACTCGCCGCCACACTAATCAGTAATCGTTGCTGGAGGGAGGCTGCGTCGCTCTCGCCCTCGTCCTCCCCCCCCCCACCACCCGTGCCCCGCCGCCTCACTACCGCGTGCCCCCGCCCCGCGAGCACCCCCGCGCGTAGCCTACTACATCCGACCAGAATCGGGAGACGGGAAATTCGGTAAAATAAGGAAGATTTTTATGTTTTCGCTTTAAATACGGAACGGCGTTATTATGTAAATACTTTTTTGTAAGGAATACGTTTTCTAATTTCCTGATTATATTGACTACATTTCCTGCCAAGTTTATGTTCTGTTACTTTGTAGACCAAAACATATTTGACTTTTCTAAGAACTCTATCTGTACCTAAAACGTGGATCGATTGTAATTGTATCTTATTCAACAAGTAAATCAACACGACTTAGAATTGGCTTACTGCAAATCCCTCTATAATCGCTACTCTATGGCCACAGGAGCCAAATTTTCAGGGGTGACACACTCTCATTAAATATTCATTCGTGGATTGTAAATTAGTGAATTCTCAGAGATAACAGGGCGCTTCGGGAGGCGATAAGGCTCGAATGAGACCGACACTTACCGTGGAATTAAGCAGCCCTGGGTAGACCGCGATCACTCACGGTACACTGCACACAGGCCGATGCTGTTAATGATGATTAACTGATAAACTTTAATACGGTTTGGAGAGGTGATCGGGGGAATAGCGGCCGTTACTCTAGATAAATAAACTTCATAACTAAAGGTGCTTGTTTTGATACCGTTTGTTCGAGTTTGGGTTGAAGCAAAGTTGATGGGCAAAATACAGGAATTCAATTTATGCTCTTAAAACCTTATCATCATATTATAACTGTAATAAAAAAGTTATACACAAACGTAGCGTATCACCGGATCTAGCTTCGCTAGACTTCGCTTTACATCATGTATTTTTTTGCGGAAAATATGAATGGCTTACAGCGTCGCGGCCCTAGGCAGGGCGCCTGCGCGATGACTCCACGTCAAGAGACGATCTTAGCTCGCACATCTTTTAAAATGCAACGACTCGTCCGCCGCGCCGTGCCCTTACAATCTGGACATTCAAATTGAGCTTAACTTGACACCGATCGAAACTGACACCTAAGCGACATTCAACTTTAAAACCAGCTATTAAAGCTTCATTTTCCACTTCGTAATAATCTGATATCGCGATGGAAGTGTGTGTGCGATAATTTTGGACGCTGACCCTGCAGTGGTCGCACGTGCCTAGTATATGGTTATAGTTTAGCTCTGATACTGTGGATACCTTCATAAATATTAGACGAAAATTTTGTATCTTAGATCGCTTAATATAGTCATCCCTTGGTAATATAAACTTAGTTCAAACTTACCGGACTAGAGGTATGATTTATGGAATCGTTCACCTTGCTTTAATCTTGGTTGAGGATAAAGCGGAGTTAACCTCAGGACTCGAGTAAATGATTTTCATTAATTATTATGACTAATGATTTGAGGCAAGTTTTCGAAATAAGTTTGTGATATAAGGAAGAAAAAAAGATTGCCTATTTTTTGACGCTCTTTACCGGCGAAGGGTTATTATTACGAAGTATTTTATTAAAACAAAGTGGTTTTTCTGTCTCTATGTATTAAAAAACGTATAAAACGAAACTTTACGCATCAGGCCTTTATAAAAACTAGACGTCTAACGATGTACTTCACCCGTTCCCAATACGGCTGTCCAGAATCCTTTTTTGCGTACTTTTTGAGTCAGGTCACATAAAATTTTAAGCACTTTTTGGCTTTCAAGTCTGACGTCGGTGCATGAAGGGGAGCTCAGGTGCGGGGCCATTGTTCTGTCACCGGTGAGTGCAACCGGGTCGCGGTCGCCAAAGGACCATAGAAGGGTTCGCCAAATTACCGATATGAATAAATTATACGGTTAAAGTTTTATCGAAACGTTTTACTGCCACATCATAAGAGGGAATGTGGAGTGGAAATGCTCCTGCTTTTTACTAGGTTTGTTTTGGTAAATTTGTATACATGATTTAATTTTGTGCATTTACTGTCCGACGTTTTCGCTTTTGTTTCTTTAAGTGCATGTAATGGTATTTTCTCTCAGTCAGTTCCCGCTTTTCTTTTTATGCTACGCATTTACAGTGAAATTTTGTTTACTTATCAAAAACATGCTTTTGTTCAGAGCTTCCGTTAAATTAAACGTTTTTACGTACCAATTTTCGCTGGTCATAATTCAATGCTACAGTATTATGTTTGCTTCAAAGGGGAAACCAATTAATCTTTTTTTTAAAACAAAAAACAAGAGTTGGCAACAGTAAAAATCAAGATGTAGCCAGTGAATGATTACCAGTGACCTGAATGAAATCATTAGTAATCGTTAAGGAGGAACTTTGTTTTGCAAACGTCTAACTCGGCGAAAGTCATCAATCACCGGAGACTATACAAAACGAACGGAAGTCTGCATCGATGGGCTTTTACGAGTCCTTATTCTACTTGTTACTAGTTTCTTTCTCAATACAAATTTTGAAATTTTGCTCTCCAAAAAAAGGCAGATGGATAATGAATACACAGCGAAAATATAATATGCCGAAATTAAGTCCTTCTTTAATTTTGAATATTATTTCGTACAATACAATCATTTTGTAATATGAAACTTAAATACTCTTCTTGTTGTTTTATTAATAAATGTCGAATGTACTCCAACTCCTACATTTTTTCTACGTCACATGAGCGTACCGCTACTTGTCATGTTAAAATAATTCCACTGTTTGCCGCTCCCAAGGGAAGAGAAAAAGGGTTTCTTTCAGTCGCACTTTTAGTCACCTACAAAACTATTTATAAAAAGGTCGCGTCAACAAATAAGGGGATATTTTTCTCTCATAATTTTGTGAAATTCTGTTTCTTTCTGAATAGCAAATATACGCAGAGTAGAAATATGCATTACGTTATGTATTTACAATTTTTACTTAAACATAACTGGTTATCAAGCTGTATTGGAATCTATTCCAGTCTCTACCAATATATTATGTTCATTTGAGCATCGCTACCCACACGCAGAATTCTCTGGTACCCTAAATTCTGGTGTTACCTACAGCCAAAACGCCCACAGTTTCAGCTTTGGCCTACGGCTGACAAAAGATAATTTCTTAAAAATCTAATCAAAACAAAAATCATCTTAAGTTATTCTCAAATGTTATTTTACATCGTACCCGTTTCGTACGTGATGTAGAGTCACTCTACAACCCTCGTGCTCACAGTCCACACCACACAACAACTTTAAATCCCCTCTAATGTAAACTTACGCATCAACTTTTGTGCGTCTGTTTTAGCATTTCGGGCACACCACCAACCAAAAAATGGGCACATTTTGCTAGCTTACTTCCAAAGTTTTGAAACTATTTCGAGCAAAAAGCCACAGAACTCTCGCGTGATTTGGAAACTTCTCCAAACAAAAAGTTGAATGTATAATGTTGCTTACATAACAGCATGCGTCCAGATTAAATACGAAATTTTTTAGAGGTTATACTCTCATATTAAGAATGGTAGACATTTTTTGAACGACTAATTTTTTAACGGAAAATAAATAACTAAATTACTATTAGCCACAGGCGTCCTAATACGGGGAAGTGGTCTTTATTCCTTCTCGGTATTTATCCCGGTTAACGGCAAAATTTCTATGATCTACAACTGAGATATTACTAACGTCGTCTAGTCTAGTTTTACCTCGAGTAAAATCATTGTATAACTCGTAAAATAGTCCTTTTTTATACAAAGGCTCTATATAAATCAAAGCAAACTAACATCTAAATGAAACTGCAACAATATCTGTTGTTTTTCCGCCGAGCGATGGGAACTGTATACGTCCGTTCATAGAAATAAACAATCCATCAAGGGAACACCCCTGTCGGCACAATGATTAGCACGAATACGAAAGTTGTGTCACCAGAACACAGAAATTAGATAGACACAGCAATAAAGGATTTGTTGACTTTTTGGTCTATCAAGAAAAATAAAATTCCTGAAGCATTAGTTGGAACTGAAATTGTTGAGAATGATGAGCAAAATATGTTTTTTGGAAGCGTAGAATAAATTTCAAAGTTATAATAAAGATAATAAAAGTTAGTCATATGAGCAAAACGTAGTAATAATATGTAGGATGATCCTTTAAGCATTTTGTTAAAGATATTTAGGCAAAAGCCGATAATTTTCCCACGGGCGTGTTACGAACGGTACGCACGCACACCACGCAACGAATGGAATGTTTTTGCATTGCTTGGATAGTCCATGAGTCTGTCAGATTCTGTAGGTTTAACTAATGCAGGTTTATGTTACAAAACAATCCACGTTGAAAATATTTTGAGACCAAAAAATATTAACGATATTCGTAACGACCGACATTCGATTTACATACATAGAAATACACATCATATACATAGCCAGTAGAAATAAAAAGTAACGTCATCCACCCCAACCTGGTCATCAAAAATTAAATACAATACAAAAATACATCCAAGCACAGATTAGCCTGGCGCAAGAAATAATGTCAACAACCTCAAATATTAGAGGAATCAGTTCCTCAATCCCGAGTTCCAGTCTTAACAATCAGTTTTATACCATCCGTTCATCTCTCTATTCATTGAAGGCAAACTGCCAATGACCGAATAACTATAGTCTCGGAAATTTACTGAATACGTTCAGAACCAATTAGCTGGAGTTTAAACTAACGTTGGAGGTGGAGATAAAAAGTTCCACGTCCTTCGGTTAGCTCACAATGCTTGGATTTCGAACCGAACTTATTTCATCTGTTTCAGACTAGCTTTTGGCAAAGTTCGCCTGGATTTCGGATATTAGCACAGGGAATTTCATTTGCCACCCCGTTGCGCTTTTCCTTAACGGAGAGGTTTCGAATTTGCTGTTATTTTGACAGACAAATACATACATTTCCTGGCTTGGCAGATTTTTACTAGTATTTAGTTTTGCTATACATTTTATATTAATTGTCACGTATTTTCTTTCACAGTTCTTATTTTCTACGAAGACACGTGTCGCCGGCCTTTTCAATATTCTACCTACTTTTAAATATGACAGGACGGGACTTATAAATTAGTTACAGTTTATAGACTTATTAAGTATGGCTGAAGGGGAATTGCATAATTATCATGACGGTACTTCCTACACAGACGCCAACACGTATTGGTTAAAACGTGTCTTTAAAACGCCTACAGTTGTTTAATTTAGAGCAATATTAGCATGAAGTAACAAATGGCTACCATCACGTCTTAAAGTTGTCGAAAAGAGACACCGCTCTACACCTTGTAATGCTCTGTCACGCTTACACAATAGTATCACTTTAAAATGTTGCTGACATCTGTTGGTATATGTATGTTAATATTTAAACTATGAAATCTAATTGAAGCTAAATTTCACATCTATAATGATTGGAATTAATAGACCACCATACTCAGCTTCACAAAGCAGTAAAAGATGCGATTGTCTTACTGTAACGGTTTATGTGATACAGTCTGGTGACACACTGCCGAAAACAGATGGCCAGGCGGAACGACTGAAAAATAGCGGAGCCTTAGCAGAAGGGTTTACTAGGTTTTTCCCTTTGGACACGAAAACCCTAAAAATGTTTTTAAAAAGTTTTTGATTGCTCCAACGGCGATAAATTTTATGCATGAAAAAAACTAACATTCACTGTGAAATCAACACACAACATAACGAAAGATCCAGAAACTACAAAACAGCAATTAACGAAACTTCTCCAATTTAACATTAATTATTCACTAAATTATCTGGAAGGAAGGAATAGCAATACATATTAACTTGGTACATACAAATAAACATAATTCACTCTATGTATGCCTACATACCAACACACACACATAGGCGTCACTGTGCCCATGTTAATATCAACATTATCCTGTACAAAATAGAGTTCATTTTTGTAATGATTAAGTTCTTGTTCGCGTGTGGAAAACTGTACTTGTCTAGAAGCAGCGAGATGAGAATGCTATTGATTTTATGAGGTATTTTGGATGCGCCTAATTCGGGAACCAAACGGGGGTAGGTCAACCGGTGCGATTAGATATTCTGTGAACATTTAGGCCTTTGTGTAGAGCTGCGTTTAAAGATAACACTGAATAAAACTGAATAGCTTCCTAACTAATATTAATAATCGGTCAAGTGCGTGTTGGATACGCGGATAAGTTCCGTATAAATAGAAAAATCGGTTGGCTGACAAATAAATAAGAGGGTGTTTTTATTTTTATTATTACAACCGTTGTTTATCATCGATTTAATTTTCTTATTTGTTGTAATATATAGCGGCAGCTGAAATACATCTTTTGAGTTTATTTTGACTGTCTAACTGTCACGGTTCATAGGGAGCAGGCTGGTGACACACAGCGATGCCTCAGTAGCAGAGTTCGGTTTATAACTTTAGTATATGGAACCTAAAATGCTAATTTTTTGTGATGAAAAATGAGTGCTTACCTATACTAGCTACACATCAGAGAAAAGCGCTTGGAATCTGTAAGCCGTTGCTGAGTTCGTCGTGCACAAAAGAACAGACAAACACCCAAAAATTGTAGACAAAAAAAAAGATTAAGACTTAAGTTTATTTCTTTATAGCGCTAATATCAAGAACTGCTGAATCTGAATTCCAGAATTTTATTAATTCTTGGGCTTTGATTGAAGTAAGAAATAAGATTTTCACTCTTATTTCCATGGAGTGGGAAGTATGTAGGTGATGGCACGGGGTTAAGCTGGTAAACTGGCTAAACTCGTCTATTAATACCATGAATCCTATAAAAAAGATACGAAATATATATATTTTATATACCGATTATATAATTATGTAAAACAACTTCCTTCCTTATACATACAGCGATTTGTACAAAATACAACAATATTTATCGAAAGTATTGTTTACGCCGATGTGGTGAGGAAAAATAGGTCAGAACCCATATGTTAATAATATATTCTCTACATCTGAACGCAAACAGATTGCACCACCTGGCTCTGAACGAATGATTCGATGTATAACATTTTTTGGCATTTAAAGACGCATTTCATATAGTATAATATGCACTGGCAAATTATAATTTTTATTATATTGCTCGACGAATTTTAAGACAGCTATTGAAAATTATACTCTGTTATTTCATTGGTTTCATATGTTGAGCATTAGTGTAGTTTATTTGTTAGTCATATAATATCTTATCTCATCAGTTTTATGCCATGATCCACAAAAAAATAGCCGACTAGGCTTATTGTTAGGCATAGTCGAGATTTGGTAGCATCTTGATTTTCTTACCCTTTTGACATTCTACCATGCGGTCTTTTGTCAAAAGTGGAATATGAATTCGATGTCTTTCGCTTAATGTATTTTTCGCTTAATAAGTTTTCAATAATAATAAGGTCGATAAACAAAAAAAAAACTGAAACGAAATATTTTAAAATTAATAAGATTACATACCTACACGTAAATTCTTAATCGATTAAATGTGAACTTTCTGTGCACAAACGTGGCATCCAAATACATAAATAATGAAGATAAAGTACTGCTTTTGATAAACCAAGTACATGTTCTATGTAAATGTTCGTATCGCGAACGAATTCATACTTAACGTTCACGTCATAAATCAAAATGAAATTGCATTACTCTCGGATAGGTAACACGGTTACACCGTCATATAAGATCAGCTTTTAGTAACTTGAATCTAATATTAAAAGAGATTTCCTTGTCTGATTTTTTTTATTTGAACCTTGCAAATGTATGGTGGTAGATTGTAGATTTAGACTCATTGCAAAAAAAGTACATAATTGACTCTTTCAAAGTTAGTCTAGAGCCATAAAGACCAGTTACATGTATTAGAACTCTAACGTTGACGAGTGACGCTGATGAATGGCTCCAATCTCTGAACTAACAAATCAAAGTCACGTCACTTATTAAAAAGGAATGTCGTTCTCGACGATTTGAGGATGTCTATTCGTTTTCTAATCTAATGCGATGTGACAGGATTTAAACACTGGATTTTCCTTTGGATCTAAGTAATTTAATCCTATTATTAGTCACATGCTCAAAGACATCTAGACTCAGAACAAGCATTCGTGGATCACACACACCACACGCTTGTCCTACGCGGGGATCGACCTCGCGACACATCGCAATGGATTAGATGTGATGACCTATACTACTCGACTATCCGTGCAGTCTGATTTAATGGTCGGTTTCTTTGTTCCATCATATAAATGTAAACTTTACTACAAATACCCGTTGGTTTCGGTTGTGTTGTTTGTTTTCCGTAAGTGATAAATCATGAATGATGTATGTGGGTGTAATGGGGGGTATTCACAAAGGGTTCGGCGCAGGTGTTGTGGTCTTCCATGTTATAAGCGGTTTATTGTCATTCCAAAACTTCACCTTGGATGACACTTTTCGGGTAATTTGAAAGGCGGGTCAGTTAAGGATGGGAATAGCTTTTAATGCTGACTGGCAAATAATGAATGAAGAAAGAAGAATGAATTCAGAGTACTAAAATACAAAAAAATATTCAAAAAGTCAACCCGAGACGTGAAGCACTATTTAAATTTTTCGTGATGACCTTTATTTGTTTTTAAAGTATATGAATACCTGTCTCTAATTCAGCACCTACTTTAAAAATAAAAGTGCTTTCAAAATTTGAATACGCAACCTTAGAAAATCAATTAACTCAGATTTTTTTACAGTCTGTCTGTCTATCCCACTTAGCTTTAAAACTTGACGGACAGCTGACTATATAAAAAAAAGAACAAAGGCTTTTCTAGCTGATAAAATGAAGAGGTTTGTTAACAAAAAATATTTTTATTACTAGAGACAATTTCTATTTCGTTGGACTTATTACAGATAAGCTATTTAAAAATAGTTTAAAACCGGGTGAAACAACGCTCCTTAGCTAGTCAACCGTAAAACACCTTTATACAAAATATAATCCTCGGTTACAGAAGCAAACAACAATATTAGTAGATAACGCTGCTACCCAAATTATTTTCCAAAATTAACAAAATTGAATATCAAATGCGAATCCTATGTTTTGTTTTAAAATCATGATAAATTGCTGTTATTTATATTATTTTCAGTCTGTTACTTTATTATTAAAGTACTCGCTGTATCTGATAAGCATTGCATCATTCAGCAGTATTCATCATCATCATTTTTTTATATTATACATTAAGTTTAAAGAACTTACCATTGTTTTTTGATGAAATGATTCCGCACTTGTTTGATCACTTTCCTTTTCTTACAATACGTTAAGTCAACACTAAGTGTATCCTATTTACGAACAGTTTGCAAAAAGGGGGGCCTGTTTGCAAAAACCTGCCACCGAGTCGTGAAGTAATATTGTTGCACTTGTGTAAGCGTGACAGCGCATTACACAGCTTAGAGCGGTATCTCTCTTCCACTACGGAAATTACTTTCTAGGGTAATGGCAGTCCCTCAAAACAGACATATTTGTGTTCAAGCAGAGATCGAATTCGCAATACTTTCCACACATTAGCACTACACTCTGACGTTCACCACTCTGACTACCTACAACACTAAAACGGGTAACAAAATAAAATAACCATTACAATACTCAACCTTATAATTCAGAGGGTAGGGTACAAAACAATTTACTCTACATATCTACGTAGGTAAATGTCTAGCAGAATAATTAAAAACCTCGTGGTTGCCTCCGGCGCAGGGGGCATAGGAAAACAATGGTTGCACTTTGCAATTAGCTGTAACCGTTCCCCTGATAAGTCTACCCAGCTGCGTAATATTAAGACAATGTTATTCAATACGACAGTAAATGTGCTCATACTAGATTTTTTGCTCATCGAGCTTAAAAAGAACGGGTAGACTTAAATAACGACCTCTCAAGTGCGAGACGGCCTCGAGCAACAGAGGGCTCTGTGCAAATAGGCTAAAGAAAAATAAAACATCATTTTTGGTACTCAAAGTTATTTGGATTTGTTGTTATAGCGGTATCAAAAATACATCATCTTTGATCATTTTAACTATCACTAACAACTTTCAGACCGACAGACAACGGTGCCTCATTAATAGGTATAGTCCCGTTTTATTTTAATTTTTTCTACAGTCTCCTAAAAAATATAGAATCTTGCATATTACCTACTATCTGACTTTTTAAGATCTTTCTTTCAAATTTTTCAATCTCAATTTTGTAACTGCAATAACCCAGCGTTAAAAATAGATGTTCAGATACTGAATAAGCAAGAACTTGTGATTTTTAGAAAAGAGGTTACAATTGTTTATTATTAGGTGAAGGGTTGATGAATTAGGGTGCTGTCAAGTAGGTACGATTTTGGCTTTCCCTTGCTTTTACATTGAGTAACCCAATTGAATTTGAAGCAAAATACAACATATTGAAAACCTTTAAACATATTCAATCTATTTCCGCAAATAAATATTCTAAAAGCATCTCTCTTTAGTAACCAACTCTGAACTCTACAATTTCTAGGAGTACAAACAGATTGTGGTTAATTTAATGGACGTCATACTGATTTGAAAGCTACCTGCGGCCATTGATTGGGTCTGAATGAGTTTTGATTCCCGCATCGGTCAGCAACTATAATTGGATTAGGATACCTGTTGAGAAAATTCCCAGAAAGGGATTTAGAGGAATCTGCGTCGTTTTAAGCAACTTGTGAAACTGTAACCTAGATACGAATGTTACAGATTTGAAAGTCAGAATCCTTTGGGGATGTTTACGTGATTCTTTTATGCTGGTAACACACATTCGCACTTAACACATAGTTTTGGCATGCTCGGAAGAGCTCGTGGCTAAGCTATAACCGCATAAGTGATTCGATCACAGGTTAAGCTATGCTTGACGCGGTTGGTCCGTAGATGGGTGACCATCTTTGTCACAACGAGTTCCTCCGTGTTTCGGAAGGCACGTTAAATTGTGGGTCAGGGCTGTTATTCTGTAAGGCTAGGCCAATGACATAGTTTTGGCATGCCTTAAAAATATTACAATCTCTTAGTAACCTTTTGGACGTTGTAGGTACCTTACCACGACTATCAATGCTTATTTTTGAGTAGGGGTTTTGCTTATCTAACACTATATTGCTTGTTGGTAATAATGTCACCATATTTAAAATCTGATATCTCCAGTTCGCGTAGGTACCCTCCAGGACTAACTTCCACTTCAGTACCTGCCTCAAGAATTCCAAAATTTTATCAAACCATATTTGTGGCAATTTCCACATAAAATGGATTCCACCACTTGTTCCATCATTTATTATTCAATACAAGTAACTTGATTTATTCAAAGAACTTAAATACAGTTACTCTTGATTCCGATAGACTGGCTGACTGATTCCGATAGAGGAAAATCTGAACAAAAAGCTCACGTGTTTGTAATAAACTGTTAACGTGTGTAATGTCTTGTGAACTTACACAACATACAGCCCCAACGGCACTGTTTGCATATCTTTGAAAAAAACTTTAGCAAGTTCCGAAGTAGATACTATGTATCGTACATTACATATAGTTACATTACCTTTTTTCTGGCCTGTATGCAAAAACGTTAACCTTTTGCTGTGGTCGGATAACAAGAAACTACGCTCCTAAACAAGGTGTCAGGTATTTCCATAACAGATTTTATCGGAATAAGTCAGACCGTTTGAGAGTGTAGAGGATTCAAAAATACAAAAGCCCTCAAGAACTTTCCCCTTAATCACCTTGATACAGTTTATCCGTCTCTTACCACGCTGTAGAAATTATTTTTTAAAATATGATGTTTTTCAATTGTCGACATACATTAGTAGGTATTAGATACTAATTACCTACCTATAGCTACTTTTAGGTACCAAGTAAATCTTATTACTCATTTCTGTATTTCTAAAACCATAAGTAGGTAACGAGGACACCTAGAAACAGAAATACAAAACTAAGCTTCAGTTTTAATTATTTATAAGTCAGAAGTCACCAGCTTCGCTCGACTGACACAGACAAAAGATTTACATATTAAAATGTGGATTTATAAAACATGCACAGTTCTGCGATTATATTATGTGCATACATTTCAGGCACTTTTATACTTTGAGTCGCATATTTTTTAATCTGCAGAAGCTTCACACGTACTTTATTGCTTATCGATTATGATAAATACTCTATGTATTGCCATATAAAATTTCTACTAATTTGGTATAATTTAAAAAAACCTTAAGTTTAAAGTTCAGTTTCCTAACTTTCTCTTCTTGAGACCTTTTTCAGTTCCTTTTTTTCTTTTTACCTTTGCATTGATGAATCCCATGGAATATTTATTATTCAACGAAAGTACAATTTTAAAATTACATTTGTTTTTATAGTTAAAAATCCTCGCCAAACATTTCGTTTAAAGGCGAGAAGCGCTCTTTTCTTTTTCTTACTAACTATTTAAGTAAGTACTCTATATTATAAAATTAAAAAGAATTATAAAATCAAAACAAAAATAAAAAATACATATTTATCATAAAGGGTGTAAAATTAAAGAAAGCGCAATGCTTTCTTTAATAAAGGATAAGGATAATAGTCATTATAACAATTCCTAATTAAGGAGTTTGCATATATACCTAACAATTCTCCTTCGTCTTTTTCGATCACGTGTTTAGTCCGTTACCTACGATTTTGGACGACTTCACTTCTGCTTTAGTAAGTTGTTATAATGACACAATAACCCACATTAAATAGGTACCTCCTATTGAGAAAGTCCATACATTGGTAAACCCCTTTACATTCAGCAGTGAAGTTAGAAGGACTTCTTGAAGTTGACTGTTTGTAAATACAGAAACTCTAATTGGTAGCCGGCTAGCTATGTACCCATTATTGAAGTTAATAAACTCGTTTCCTAAGCCGGAAACTACACTTGTTCCCAACCTTTGAAGAGTTGGCAAGATTTCCTATTACCCACTGGTTTCTCGACTTCAACTTTGTGTTCAAGGAATCCAACAGTTTTATTTACTTGCTCAAACTAGTAGCGGCCGACATAGTTTACAAAAGAAACTACCACAAAACCGATTGTGTTTGATTATCCCTGTTGCGAGTTTTTCAGAAGAAATGGGAGATGACCCTCAATTTCGTACAAAAATAATAGTGTGTTGAACATTTTTGCTGTAGGATACTATAATGACAAACTTCGTCAGGAGAGAGTTCGGTTAGAACCCGGTTTAGTCGACAAAATCGATCAAGGAGTACTAATCCTTAAAAAGAAAAAAGATGGCAGCGAAATATAAACAGGTACTTGCTACTTATGACGAAAATAAAAACAGTAAGAAGTGGCGCTATTTAGTTTACACGACCTCATTAGGAAAGGGTACCTATAATGTTGCGATTACCTAACCATGCGTAGTCAACCTTTTGTGACCATATAACCCATAGGGAGTTATAACATGCCCCTTTTAGAAACACTACCAATTTTTATGGCAACATTACACTCAAATAGAAGTGAGACAAACAATATTATTATCGGCCATTACACATTATAGATATTCCACGTTTATAGCCGATTACTAAGGGCCCATTCCGGTTTATTACTTCGTTAAGCACCCTTTTCGATACTAATTACTTTCATGTATGAAAGCTGAGTAAGATATAGAGATTAAAGGGTGAACACCTTATTAATCTATTTTTTTTTAATATGAGGTGCACATTTACAGAATTTAGGAACTTACCTACATTGATTTGGCCTTCTTGCAAAGTGATATTTCGTCAATTTTGGCGTCAAAAAAGCGCGTTTTTTAATCAATGTAGTTGACTGTTTAGGGTTTCTTTTTCAGGCGTAATTTCTTTGGAAAACTTTTGACCAATTACTATCGACGCTTACAATATTCTCAGACCTATTAGAAATGTTCTTTGGATATTTAATCAACGATTAATAAACAGTTCTTTTTCTGTCTGGCTCTGGATGTAATATTAAGACTTTACCTATATTAAAATAAGGGTGAAATTAGAGTATTTTTTTACGAATCTTAATTTAAATTAAATATTTAAAGTAACTCTTCACTGTTTTTTTACATTTTTTTTTTAAGCTACCGACACTTACTAGATAATGACTGTAGTAGATACGCAAGACTAATGTAAACAAAAAAGCATCCGTTAGAGATACCGCCATCAACGAAAATATATATCCTGTTGTGATGAAAAAAAATATCGTACCAACCTTACACCATCAAATGCGAGTTAAGTCCAAATATTTTTTCGTTATTTCTTCCTTATGATTTCCTGCCTGTTGCTACGCTTCCTCTATCGAAGAAAACATAATTTGATGTTCGTGGAATGCCAAGTTACGTGCAGCGTCGGTCAGGTAATTCCAATAACCAAGTAGGGATAAACTTGGTTAATAGGAATGGAAGTCGTCAGTTAAACGTTCAGGAATTGATGTTTTATACATTTTTGGAGTCCATAACAGTCACCTGTGGACCTTAAGGCCTGTGATAATTTACTCTTAGTGTGGAAAATACCTTCAAGAAAATGAATTTTTAGTACCTATTTAGGTTTAGGTTTTACCTACCTACTGCTTTCGTCTGATAGACAATTGTTTTAGTTTCACAAAACTCTTTCCGTCTGTTCTAAAGAAGTCTGGAAATAGTAAAAAAAAAGTCAGTACGTTTTAAATAAAAAGTAACGCACTACATATTGCTGATTATCTACATTTTGAAGTGAATTACCAGAGAACACAATGTTTCATTTAAAAATCTAATTTTATCGACATGTAGCCACTTAGGTACCTATAAGTCACAGCCTTTCCGAAATTTTGTTATAAAACTACCCATTTTATAAATTCCGTCTAAAAACCAAAGTATATATATTATTTATGTATCTACGTATTATTCGTAAATAGAGATTTTAACATTTTTTCCAAAATTATTTCAGTTTGATTGATAAAGCAACTAAGGGTAAAAGACGTCTTCTTTCTAAACTAAATTCTGTTAAACTTCTACCTATTTCAGAACGCCATTTAACATGCAACCTCAATATGTTCCGAAAATAACTGTAGAGAGCTTTTGAACATGTCCCACTAAAGGCTACAAACTCAAACGATGTATTTCTAGTCACGTCTTACTTTCGGAGTCTGTTGCTAAATTTTATAACGAATACTTCAGTCGTCAGACTCGGCTAAAGTGACTCTAAAAAGCCTTCCGACAAAAATATCACAAAAAATCCCACGTTGGGCGCCAGGAACAAACCGATACCAATTTCGCAAAATCACTTCGGACACAAAACTAAACTATATCAATGGGCAATGTAAGTTCAAAATTGTAACCAATCTATGTATGCGTCAGCGAGGCGTGGAATTGGAAAGGATTCGTTCGAAAATTGGCTCTTTTGAGCACATCGTGTAAGCCGCAACGTACCGAGTCGAAATCACCACGCTAATTAGAGGGGTGCTTTGTAAAAATGGGAAACAGCGTGCGTACCACCTGGGAAAAGTCATATGGACTTAGGGTTGTCGCGATAGGTAAGCAGCTAATTAGCCCTCGCGTTAAGTAGGATGCACCTACCTGCCTTCTAAATAGGTACGTAGAAAAGGTATGTTCTTACACGACTTTTATCTGAAGAGGGTGTCCAAACAGCTGGGGCAAGGTTGCGATTGACTTTTAAAAAAATAACTAATTTCGTCATCAAGACTCCAAGCATTATCAAGAAGTTCTACTCCTACACATACATGTATAGACCTACTTACTAACTAAATCATAATCAACATAAATTCTTATTTAAGCTATCGTGAAAGTACCGCTGCCGATTACATATTACAAATCTGTAGGCACCTGCACACGTTCGGCACTCACATGGCCCTAGAAGATAGTTTACACTAGGAAAGATCTGTTAAGCTACTAGACAGTTCTCACATTAATTAGAACGAGGAATGAAAAGAGAAACACTTCACATTCACGAATATAGTAGATAGTGAATGTGGTAAAACTCGAAATGTCTGTTTAAAAAGATATAAAAAGACTTCACTCTGAAAGCCATTTTGTCAAATAGTGAGTTTCGTGTAATTATGAAGTTAAAACTGAGAGGATTTCTTTGAAATGACAAAAAGGAGCTAAATTTGAGTTCATTTCAAAATAAATGTATAGGTACACTGTCACGTAGAAGGGCTTAATTATATGGTAATCTCATACATCAGAACTGTTTAAGGAATTTAGGACTTCTGGTATAAAAAATAAATTTAAAGTCATGCATTAGCAGTGTTTAATATTTTAGTGAAAATCTATTTAAAGAACAAAAATATTGAACTGGCTTCAAATAAAATACTACAAAGACAAACTTGATTATTTTTATGGGACTAAATGATGGCTTTATTACCACGTTAAATTGAAAAAGAATCAACAAAAACGGTTCATCCAGTACGAAATTCTGTGGTAACAAACAAAACAGACAAATTGAAAACCCGCTCCTTTTTGAAGTCGGTTGATAGGAGATATAAGGTCAATGTTATTGAGTTGGTGATTGCATAAATTGTATGTTTACCAACACTTTTTATCAACATAAAGTTTTAAATGGCCAATAAAGATCCTGTATCTTTATTGGCCATTGTTAAACTTAAAATAAAAATATTTTTTATCTTTTCTTACAGCTCATTAGCAAACCAGGATGCTTAATAGCGCCATCTATTGTTGCGATAGAGAAATAAGATAATCAACTGGTACCTAGTGATTGTATTGAATACTTTATCAATAGATTAGTCTACAGTAACACATTTTACGAAAAGACACGTAAAGTTTCTGAAAAATAGAGTATGGGAACAAATTAATATCAACACTAATAAAAGACAATGACTTTATTATCAAGACTCTATATTTGGTAAAAAGCTGGAATGCAATCTGAAATGCCTTTTAATTACAATAAACCCAGCCAAGTAATTAGATTTTACATGAATTTCAATACTTTAGTAATATTAGTATTAATCATAAACATAATGTTGGAATTAATGTTATTATACAAAAACTATGCTCTAATATTGATGTAGCAACATTTTGTTACACTTATAAAATAGGCATACTTAGTAAGTCTCTATTAAAGTAAAATAAATCTTAAAATTATAAATTCATAATAATTGCTTAAAAATAGTCAACTTTTTCATTATTGACTGAATACTGGCAATGAATTTCTATACAATTATGTCATGGTGCCAAATACAGGGTTGTGTCTGCAAATACTGGGGCCATACTCCATGTATGCTTGTTTTGTGTGACACACTTGATAGAACTCAGGGGTAGAGCCGAGCATACTGCCGCCAAACCAGACGGCATACCGCTGCATGTTGTGAGAAATGACCTGCACATCAACCGGTTTAGGTGTGATGCGGCCCTCTGACAAAGTGGTAGACAGCTTCAGTCTAGCATCCACTGTCCTCTTGATATCACGCTGTAATCTCCTCCCAAAGTCACGGAACATTGTTGATCCACCAGACAGCACAATGTTACCATACAAGCCTCTCCTTACATCAATAGGACATGACTGAATCACCTCATCAACCATCTCATTTAGGGGAACAGTGAAGTCAGCATTAGAGAACTCTGGGTGGAAGAATATTTCAGGTCCCAAGAACCTTTCATATCCAACATCTACTGAGAATGGATTCTTGGTAATAGCATTAATACCAGTGTATTTTTTCATCCATTTACCGGGGTCTGCATCATATTTCGCAAACTCTTTAGCTATGTCGGGGCAAATGTAACTGTATCGCTCTTTAATAGCTTTGGCAGTCTCCAAGCTCTGTTCCGGTGGGATACCTACTTCGCGTTCACGAAGTAATGACTGAATAAATGAGGTAATGTTTCTACCTGCAATAGGTATATGCTTGATACAAGATCCTATGACATATCCTTCAGCAACAGGCACAATGTGGGTCACACCATCTCCACTGTCAACCACAATACCAGTGAATGTGCGTTCTGCAGATGTTCGCGACTTCCACGACGCCGCGAGGGCCAGTACAGCCTGAACAGCTATATACAAGCCAGGCACATTGAATGACTCAAACATAATCTCAGCTAAGTACTCCCTGTTCTCAGGAGTGTTTAGTGGAGGTTCAGTGAGCAGGAAATGATGATCTTCCGGCTCCGCCCTTAGGTATTTGAAGATACACTGTTCGATGTAACGCTCCATTAGATCCCAATCTTCAACAAGACCATGTCGTACGGGATACTTCACCGAGTACCCCGTGGCGTCAAATGCTTCATCGCCGATGAAGAAATCTAAATCCTCAACGGCCTTAGTCATCCGTCGAGTGCTTTGGTCACCGACTTTCGCAGTTTCTTTTATCGCTATGGCTGACGGAATGATAAACTGCGGTTCCTTGTTGCCGGCAAAGCCCAGCTTGGTGTACCCCGTGCCGACGTCGATGACACAAGCTGGTAAATGGTCACCCATGTTTCTATATTATATTTACTACGTACTGTTTTAATTATCAAAAAGTATTAAGGAAAACTTTAATGGGTGCGGTACAATCACTGTGGATTCACGAAATTGACGTGTGAGACAATATGTCAAAGTAGCGGATGATGATTAATACACGTTCCATTCTACTAAGCTCACTTTATTCAATTTCACAAACAGTGTCCTGAATTAACTCTTTCTATTATATCATGTATAGAAAGAAGTTAATTTCGCAAAAAATATATCGCAGAAAAGGAAAATCTGACTATTAAGTTCGATTTATTTTCGATGTTTGTTGAAAACTACAAGCCTCATCAACTAAAATGGAACGTTTTTAATTTTTACATTCCATTTCTCATAATTTTAAGATTTGTTCAAAATATTTAAAAATAACTTCATCAACTCTCCCAAGTAGCCAATAGTATTTGTAAATCACGCATTATGAATGCTCACGAATTGATCTAGGGCTCTTATCAAAAGTCTAATTCAAATTCTATCCTAGTTGCTCAACTAGGATAGAATCTCAACTATATCCCACGCACTTAAGTGGTTTGCAGTCCTTTCTTATAATATGTCTTGTCCATTACATACATAAGTATACAAATGATTTTAATCAGTCAAGTTTTTCATTCCTAATGGGTTAGAAACATGTAAGAAAATTGTATTATTCATCACTTAACAGTATTATTTAATGATCCAACGGTTTACTCACGCGTATTTATTGGAAGTGCCCGACTAGTTTCGGCCACAAACGGAGCTGATGCGGTGAGGTGGCGAGTCGAACTGGTTGGGAGTTACATACTTAACAATATTCAACATAAGGTGAGCAGCGTAGACGACTTTCCGAGGCGCACTTTTTAATCTGAAAATAGATCCTATGCAATAATATTCAGTAACGCACTCAACGCGCCAAAAGTTAGGCGCACATAAAATCCATGTGATTCGGGCAGATCGCACCGCGCCGCTTCACAAAACTGCACACTTCAGTCGGCACTCTGCATTTGCTAGGAGTTGTCGCAACGCACGCGATCATGGCGCCAGAGGTCGATGTAACACTGATGAAATGATCGAAGATGTACATTGTCTGCGTTGAGTCTGTGAAACATCCGCGACCGACTTTTTGCGCGCCATACAGACTTTTTGTGCGCCACGCAGACTTTTTGAGCGCCGCAGACTCGATCGCACAAAGACTCCGTTGCTCCTAAAGGGTAGGCGGTACCATACCACAATGGACATAAAATAAAACAACAAATTAAAAAGCAGCTGATATTTATTGTGACCTGATACTAATGCTATATTTACACAATTAACATTACAGGAATGCAATTGTAACGTACAATTTCAATTTTAAAAATATTTCTATCAATTTTATTGTTTCAGGAAGTTTAAATACCAAAATTTATTCAGCCAATATTTGTACAACACTATTATTGCTGCAACGACAAGTTTGCAAAAATTTCGAGACAATGGAATGGTTTTCGATTACATTTTACATTACGCGTTTCGTTAAGAAATAGAAGGCGAACATTTAGCGAAACATGCAGTGCATTGCATAACATTTCATTATACAGCCTTCAATTCAAGCAGCGCAACAAATTAACGTTATAGCCCGAATTCACTGCAAAATAAACTGCGTCTATACACTAAAGCGATAGATTTATAATTGTTACAATATAGTTCTAGTATACAGGTATTTGGTACATTTTGATTTCCAAACTTCTGAGATGATTTCATTGACATCACTAGTTGATTTTCGATTATCTATATCTGCTATTTATACATCACTGGGCTATGACTAAAGGCAGCAACCGGTTTTATTTATAACATTATATAACGTGTAAATTTTGGTGTCTTCCCACTATAATTGTTTGAGTTTGTATAGAGCATGAGTACTGTGCTTACATTACGGTTATTAATAATTATGTGTATTTTTAACAAAGTTAACAGGTAACAATGTCTTTTCTTAACAATATTATATTGACTGTAGGCATTTTTGAGACCTATTTAAGAAAATTTAATATACACAGTACAATCTCTTCTTAATTGTATACAATATCTGAAAATTGTTCTGAATTCCAGTTTGATAATAAAAAAATATTTCCAATTATTTCTTACACTAAAATTTCTCTTAATCCAAGTTTAAATAGTAACAAATATAATATTGTTTGTTAAATATGTGAGTAACATATTATGTATTTCATATTAAAATTCACTTTTTATTGTTAAAAATATATTTTTTTAATTAGTATTTCAACATATAAGTGAGAGTTCGTAACTGCAAAATTCCAAATAAATTCAAACACAAAATAATTTAAAAACACAAATACTTGGATGTTCTGTAAAAATAAAACTTCAGTCTATTGAATTAAAATTGTAATGCAAATAATAAAAATATTGCATTACATCTTTATGAATAATATAAACAACCATTTTAAACACAAAACAAAATGAATAACAAATGATTTTTAGTCAATCTACAATCAATCTTTTAAAATAACGTTGCAGATACGAGCCATCACAACCATACCATTCAAATGACAATTTTATATTGCTTTATTCTCATTTACGCTAGTCCAAATACTGGATATCATAACAGGCATGCCTAATTTTAATCAATAAATTTTAATGAAAAAAAAAAATGTTAACAACATCATTTCTTCATAACTCCTTCACGGTTACTCTATCAGTATCAATATCAGACTTAATCATAAACAAAACCACAACATTATCTTACGATACAATATATTATTCGCCTAAGATCGTCCATTGAACTTACAACAACATTTAGATCTCTCACCACATCGTATAGTCAGTGTCGTCCATGTCAAAGATGGTGAAGAAACCGAGGATGGTGAGGTACACAATGATGTTACCTGCCAGCGTTAAATAACAAGCGCCCCACATTATCTGAGGAAGATGAGAACACAGATTATATACCTATGCGTCATAATAATATACCATATATTTTAAGAACAAACACATAGTCCAACTTCAGATGAAAAACAGATCCAAACTTGATGATTTTTTGATGGGCTTAAAGAATCAACAAAGTCTGTTCATCCAGACCGAACATCTGATATAATAATGAAAAAAATACAGTCAATTTGAAAACCACCTGATTTTTGAAGATGATTGAAAATTTTGATAAAACTTTTTAGTTTTTTAATTTAGATAAGGAATGGTTTTCTTCTTGAATCACTAACAAGCAACAAAACATACACATACATCTGCTCATTTCATATTGTAAGATAGGATCAGTTTTCCATTGTTCTAGATAAGATTATTACGACAACAAAGGTCTAGACAATGATAGTAATATTATTAACCATTGTTAAGAAAACTACAGTTTATACATACTTTTAGAAATATCACTGTCAAAACCTATTTTGTTGCGAGTAGGTAAACTAATAAAAAAAAGTTGCGCAGTGGTATAAACACTTTATGCGACATTTTTAGATTTTCTTTTACAAGCATAAGTGTGATTTACGAAAGCTTATTTTTCGTCTGGGTAGTATATGTACAGAATAAAAAAGTAATTTGCTTTTAAAAAACTACTTCTGCAGTAACGAATTTACTCCTTGTATCGCGAGGGTGTATTCAAGACGCACGCACAATGATACCTAGACGCAACCCAAGCACTCGTTGATCACACAAACAAAAACAAAAAGCTCATACTATACGCGGGGATCGAACCCGCGAAACGTCGTGTTCAGTGGTTTTGGCGTGGTGGCCTCAACCACTCGTCATCCGGCAGTCAATGAACTACAAAATTTTATAATTATAAGATACATACCACTGCAGCACGAGCTAGCACCACGGGCAGGGCGAATGAGCTGACAATGAAACCCATAGTGATAAAGATGGCAGACTCCATGCAGGCCATGTGAGTGCCGCCCTCTGTGTGACGGCGCGCGATCATCGTCGGGATCGGGCAGAGCACGTAGAACAGAACTACAAAGAATGGCCACCATTGCCTGGAAACATAAATCGATGATGTGTCATTATTTTTATAAGCTATGTTTTATAGTAAATAAGACTGCTGCTGCTGCTGCATTGTTGAAACGAGAACGGCATACTATGCGTATTGAAGTTTCGAGTCTAAAATCGCGATTAAGACCTTTTCATATTCTAACTAGCTGTTGTAGTCAGGCCCTGTACAAATCGAAAATAAGGCGGAAACAATAAGCCGAGATAAAAACTAAAGTACTAAATTTCTTCTAAATCCATTCAGTGGTTTTTTTGTGAGAGAGGAACAAACATTCATACATACAAACTTTCGTATTTATAATACTAGAAGGAATTAGTCAATATATATGACTTTGAAGCATCTATAACATGCCTAACTATTTAGCCTTAATATTTCCCCAGCTAATATAATTATTGACACTCCTATAACTTGTAGAGTAGTACCTGATGATGAGCAGCTCCAACACATCACAGAAATACGAACTACTAGCTACACTACACAACATAAAACTTACCTCATCATTAGCATATTAAGAGATCAAATATAAATCCGGAAGTAGGTTTACCAATCATATAACCACTGTAATTTGAATCATTATTTCATTTTTCATTAGTAAAACCACTTTTGCTTACTAAAAAAGAACATCAGATACTCACTTATACTGTGGTAAGGCACATGCAAGAATGACAAAAGTCATTCCAATGGAACCAGCAAAAGCGAGAGACACCAGACTGAAAAACAAACATTCCATATTCATATAACTGTTACACTGAGATTTATCATAATTAAAAATATAAATATTTCGTTTTATAATTAATACAAAATGTAAATAATCAAGTTGGCTTTGTATGTCACATATTGCTGAGTGATATTTGTACTGTTCAAGTTATCAAAATTCAAGTCATTACTTTAAAAAAAAACTCTCTTAGTAATTGTACATGTGGCACAGGGGTTTCACAAACATCCAAGTCACATGCACAAAGACACTCAGACACCAATATCTGACTGATGATTATGATAAATAATAATAGATAATAATTGCACAGACCAGGTTGGATTGTTCCTTGTAGATGTTCCATACTATTTTGAAAATCCTCATTCACAACTGGGTTTCCCTATAATGCAGGCTCAGTGGCCTGTGACTTGTGTAGACATGGATGATTATAACAAAATTTTAATAATAATGACAACATACAATCCATTAACACCATTTAGTGCTAATATTGATACATATTACATTAATAGTGTGGTCAACAAGTAATATTATTATGAACTATCTACTTTATTACAAATATGTTTTTACAAAGACAAATGAGTACAAACATACACACATTTTATTAAAACTACAAACTAAGAAGAGCTTGCTTCTTGCACTCAGCTATATAAGCTAAAGAATTCTACAGACAAATATGCTCAACAAAAGTAATCATTATAAACATCGGAAATATATGTGGCTAACTAGGAAATAAGTCCTTGTGAACACTAACAATGCTTCTTTATCTAATGTAAATTATCAAAGTTTGATGAACTCTCCGTTGTTTGAAGAACAAGAAATTTGAGATCGAATTTAAATGTCAGTATTGTATTTCTTGTACTCATTTAATTAAATCCATCGAAGGACGAGTGTAGTAATTATATCAAATTAAAGTATATAAACGCCTTACCCTGTTCCATAGCAACGATGCATTGTACATGAAAAAGAAATATAGAAATTAGACAGCTGTAGCAATAGTTTTCCAAAATATATTTGTAAATAACATGACTCATCCTGCCCACAAAGACGTCCTGCTATGTTAGTAGGACAAAAACGTTTCACACTAATGTAATATCCATTAATACGAACCCTTAATACCAGCCATTGCTTTTAATCACTGTTGTCTTACGATATTAAAGCTAAAATTCACTATTTAAACCGCACGATTCTCAATGAAGGAAACTTCAATGAGAAAATCAACTAATTTGGAGTACGCCACAGATTCACACACAGCTACGATATACAACCACCAATAGTCGAAAAATATTACAGACTGTATAAGTTGTTATAGTCGATTAGAAAATACTGGTACATTTTATTAAAACTCAGTTTATAATGGTAATTTTATCAATACAATATTTTCATATTTCATTGATATGACTAAAGATATTTTTTCTCTTTTTCAAATTAAAAATTACTCTTTAAAGCTTTTGAAATAGCACGAATGTCTAAGTTGAAATCAATTTTTCGGATGTCATTTATCGACTAATATACAAACTTAAGTGCAGTTTTCGTATCAATATTTATAGTCTATAATCAAAAAAGTGTCTGATGAAGTGATGGACTACTGCTGACATTGACAGCAAGTCAACTTCATGGTATCATGTTTGTTTGATGCGCTTTCAAACATTTATTATTTACACTTCTAATAATTCTAAGCATAATTTATAGGAAATATAAGTTTAATTAAGCCAATTATTAAATTCTTTATCATGGATGACGATGCGGAAACCTATAAGCTTTGGCGAATCCGTAAAACAGTTATGCAGGTAAGTGAGGTTATGTTTGTTGAAAGTGCCGAAATTTCTTATTTCCTGCATATAAATAGTTGAACCGTATAAAATAATAATAATCATTGTAAACCTTACTGTTAATGCCTTTTAAAACCAATAAATATGACATATATACCTTGTAAACAAAGGTTTCATGTAAGTTTCTGTATTGATTATCTTTAACTGATCTCTTACAGTTGTGCCATGACCGTGGGTACTTAGTAACACAGGACGAATTGGACCAAACATTGGAACAATTCAAGGAGCAGTTTGGTGACAAGCCCAGGTAAGGCAAAAATTAAAAATTTGCTTCTACGCTAAAAAGTTGGACATATGAAACTCTCAATATAAATAACTTACCCATGTGTAGTCTAGTAGTTTCTGTCACTGTCTGTTCAACTAAAGTTTTCTTTATTTTCTCATCTAGCATCTCCATTTTTCTTATTAATTTTGTTTATCATTCACTTGTTAGATGAAATGATAACTTTGTAAGTAAATTAAAAATGTACTTCTAGCAAAAATTTTGCTATTGTAGGATAATAAATTTTTTAAATCTGTTTTGACATTGTATTTTTTTTCAACCACAGAAAATAGAAATTATAACTCCTTATTCTGTCAATATTAAAAGTTTTTGGCCAGGAATTGAAAGTAAAACCTCTTTTTATTAGCGTCATAGATAATAAATAGGTTTTATTCAGGTTGTTACAACTAGTAACAAATCACATGCAGTCAAAATAGCTTTGTGTTAAATAGTGTTTCTTCATACTTCAATTAATAGAATTCAATTAAAATGAATTATTAAATGCTTTTACTTTTATATTACAGTGAAAAACGCCCAGCAAGAAGTGATTTAATTGTACTGGTAGCTCACAATGATGACCCTACAGATCAGATGTTTGTTTTCTTCCCGGATGAACCTAAGATTGGTATTAAGACCATCAAAACATATTGTACTAGGATGCAAGAAGAAAATATACATAGAGCTATAGTTGTGGTACAAGCAGGTAATTTCTTATGTCTTCAAATATATTTAAAAAAACTAGCTCGGTGCTTTTTCACATTAAAAGACTATAAAATTAAGACTTTGTTCAAACTCAAAATCCTCTCTGGTATCATGTTATGTTAGTATTAAGTACTTACTGCTGTATTGTATCTATTTTTATTCATTTAATAACTTCATGGGAAGAGACCTAGTCCTTTTTAAAGACTTACAGTGCCATAAGTCAAGCATGCAGAGGCCTAATTAATACATGAAACTCACTTGTGTCGAGATATAAATGAACTTTTTATTTATATTCGCAGGTATGACCCCATCAGCAAAGCAGTCGCTAGTGGACATGGCTCCAAAGTACATCCTTGAACAGTTCTTGGAATCAGAACTGCTGATCAATATCACTGAACATGAGTTGGTGCCTGAACACATTGTGCTGACTCCTGATGAGAAGTCTGAATTATTGACTAGATAGTATCCTTTTATAATGGTTTGCGCATTTTTATCTATTAGTTATTTTTTTTTAGTAATTGATGAACTTGGGCTAAAATTGTGGGCTTGTAATCAAAGCTACATAGGATTGATTTTGGTACAGTTTAGACTTTGGTTATGAAGCTATCATTCATTAAAACATGCTTGCCCTTTTTTATTTAAACAGGTTAGTAAGAAGTACTATGTACTATGTAACACGCAAAATGGTTACCTAAGTTAGTGCGAAAAAAATAAAGTTTCTTCAAATACAAAAAAGAAAATATAACTTTAACACAACTTATATTAAAAGTTTATCATGAAAATGATAGCAATTGAATACTGCCTACAAATCAGTTTATGAATAATAGTTTTTATTTAATCGTTTATTTTCCCTTAAGCTATTGTTATAAAATTTTATTTTTCCTTAACAAATACTGCAGTAAATTGAAGGAAAACATGTTGATGAGAATACAGGCTGGTGATCCCGTGGCTAGATATTTTGGACTCAAGAGAGGACAGGTCAGTAAACATTCAAAATACTATCATATTTTAATATAAGAAAATCGGTAAAAAAGCATACTACAAAGAACAAGACAGGAACGCTATTGATATTAGGAGGTTCATTAAGTCTATGTGATGCTATAGATAGAATTTACAGATGTTAATATTTGAAACAAGTGTTTATGCCATTATCCTTTGCAATAAATAGGAATATAGCTGGGGAAAAAGGTGTGAATTGATAATGAAAAGAAGGATGCTAGGATTTTCGCTCTATAATATTTTTTTACTATGTCCGTAGAATTTGTAGTCTACTGTTATCTAACCTTAGTAAAAGTCAATTGCCCAGCACTTAAATGTGATTGTTACACCTATCAATGTAACACTGCTCTATTTGAATATAATTAACAACAAGTTCCATCGTTACGTATTCAAACGAGTGGGAAACATGCAAAAGATATCACTTATGTCCATAAAAGGTGTTATTTATGAGTTCTTTTGCATACGCAGTGACACGCTTTCGTGGTCTAGATATAATTAGCATATTAGATGTTACGTGATAAGACTAATTAGATTTTACTGAGAACTTGAAATTATTGAGACCACTTGATTTTGATTAGATAACTGTGTCATTGGTGTCTTATTCAGTTCTGTACATCTGCTTTTGAAGAATGATTTTTTTAGTGAGGAAACCCTTACCTGCATGAGGTATAGCCATCCCTTTTATGATGGAATAATAACGCATTTTTTATTAGTATTGCTTTATTTATTTTGTTCAAAAATTCAAGGAATTTAATCAAATGAAAATCATATTTTCGAAGCACAAACAGAAATGGTTGTTCCATACATTTGTGTTGTTCACAAATGGCAGGGATCGAACCCAAATACGTCGTAAACAGTGATGCAAACTATTTAACTCAACGATAGTGTGAATAATATAAAGTAAAACATTATAACAATTTAATCATCACTAGGAGTAACTGCTAAAAATAAACCTAAGATAAGTTCAAATATAACTTCAATTAAAAATTAAGTTATTAGAAAAAAAAATCGGTTAAATTGATCATCATTACACTTTATATGATCTATGGTGAAGAAGTATCTTTGTAGCGTGATTTTATATAACAATCTCATTAGGTGTGCGGTAGCATGTTACGTGTTGAAAGTTCTCATGTTTTTGCCAGAACATAAAACGATTTAGATTATTTACCGAATTGTGTGAACGTGATTCTGAACTTTAAGATAATGCACAAATGAAGTGATATCGGTATATTTCATAATGTTTAATCACGACTAAGTACCGCCGATGCGAAACTGTTGCTCTAATTTATGACCGATAATCTAGTCTATTATTATTGAATGATGTGTATCTCTTGGGTAAGACATATGTGATTGACATACGCTGTGCCACATAAGTTGGTGCCTTAGTCCCAAAAACAATAAAGATAAACACTACACAGTAAATATAGTTAAATATATCTACTATACAACAAGTAAGCAAATATATTTTCTACTTAGTATATTTTATTACTAGAACCTAGAACAAATGGGGAACTCTACCATTTGTTGTTAAGTAATGAGTTTGTAAAAAGAGTAGTGAGTCGAAATCACTCATACGATTTCGAAACTTTAAAGAAACCGACAGTTTCATCCTGTCATCATATCATATCATTTAAGGTATTTTGAATGAAATTTCATTGAGGTTGCGTCGACTATTTGAAACATTTTTGTAGTAATATTGTTTTTTTAGAGTCGATGTAATGTAATGTTTTGTTACAGGTGGTGAAGATCATTCGTTCATCGGAGACAGCTGGAAGATACATTTCATATAGATTAGTATGTTAAATTAGGATAATTATGTTAATAAAAATATTTTTAATACCGGTATGCCTATGTTTTTCTTTACATTTCCCGAAAATACTGTATGTAATATTGTACTTATCACACCAATATTTGTCCTGAGTGGGAATCGAACTCACTATTCCCAGTATAGCAGCCAAGGCCACCAACTATTAGCCCAGCAGGTCATAATAATATTATGTCGAACTCAACTAGTTTCGTTTTCATAAGAACTATAACATTAAGTAAAATTAAAAACCTCTGACTTTAGAACCTTCACATCTCATAATTTATTTTGTTGAGTGAGATATTAACATCCTACGCAACGATGATAGCACGTCGATGAGTAAGAGTGCTGTTCGTAAAGCTGATAATTGTTTTCTGCCACCTATCCAAGTTGTCAACAAAGCAATAGAATTTTATGGATCTTAATTGATTTAACATTATCGTTATAGATTCAAATTCTTTGTAAATGGGTGAGTAGGTGTCATGAATTAAGGTATCCGTTTATTTGGACTTTGAATAAATTAGTTGATTGTCAGTACCTACTGTAGCTTTTCATTGCGGTACATACCAGAAGCTGGCATATCTATGGTACGAAAGGCTTGAAGGTTGGTTGTAAGTGATCAATTGACAAAACTTGTTAAAAGTAAAATTAATCGACAGCTGTTTAGGCACTTGAAAACGTTTTGTATGTTTGTCTACACTAGAGCCTACAACAAATGGATTATTTTTAATGGCAAGTACTAAAATGGCATTAATTTTTAATTTCATTCTGTATATTATACTCAAACTTCCGTAGCTGTAACTTAAGTTTTATGTTGTTCTATGTATACAATTGTAAAGTCAAAGTCAAATCAATTAAAACAATGATTACTTAAGTAAACAAACCGCTACCACAGCTACGCCAAACGCCAAAAATGGCGTAAACGAACGAATTAAACAATTAAAATCTTCCATATTGATATTTGTTATGAACTTTCATAAAATACCATGATCTGTTGTGTATAATGGAATCACGCAATACTCATTGTGCTGGGTAAGACGAGCACGCGATGCGCGCGCGCTTCACACGGCGCAAGCGCACCTCGAGTTGCGCACGTCGCAATAAACCAATTACCTACGTTACAAGTACACTTTACGCGAACGCAGGAAATAGGTCCGCGAGCGCGGTAATACGAAATGACTACGATATTAACACGTTTTGAGACATTTTCAAAATGATTGCGAAACGACTCGAGTGAATGTTTTCTTTATTTTTATACGAGAAGTACTTTTTACAAAATATTCTTTGAATAGTAGCAGATTGTTTTGATAGAAAAGTTTTAGGGAATTTGTGAAAATTTTGGTACTTAAATATAATATTGTGTTTGTGAACTATGTTTTCACCGGTTGTGATTTGCTCTGGATGATTTACTGGTAAGTATACGATGTAATCAATTTAACTAGGAATGTTTATTTTGATTTTCAGTCGCAGCGATCTTAAGTTCACATTTTCGTAACTGGGTAATTACCTACTTACATATAAATTCGACATTTATTTGTCACTTAAATGTAAAGATTCTTAAAGCTTAGTTTATCACGTTTAGAGTGCTAAACGCATTCTGAAACGTGTTTCAGAATGCTTTCAACGCCATAGTTTAGCTACTCTAGGATATTTCGAAGAACACTTTTCAGGATTTAGACTTCAATAATGAACTATTAGTATCCTCCTTTTAAAGTGGGGAATCCTCATGGATCTCTCTCAATGACAATCGGATATTGTCAGACTTTTACTGACAAAACCTAATCCGTCGTGCTGCATCATGAGTGTCATGCAAAGTCTGTTTAACATAACTTAACTGAACATAGGATAAGAGTACATAGGATGTTACTTACGGATTTGAATCATATGATAGGTAAAGAGGGAAGCAATGGGTGTATGTCTCTTTCTATCTGAGATCAGCAGGACTACAGCTACCTTTTAAAAAGAACACCTAAAAAACAAAGGTTTCACCCCATTTTAAACGCATCGGTTTAATAATCTATAAGAAATTGACATGCTTTCATACTAAAACTACTGCTGAAGGGTTCATGCTAGAGACAAAATGTACCTATGTATCAATTCAATTACCAAAACAGTGCTCCAGTTTAGTTTGGAACCAAGTACGGTACTTCCGAATTATCGTCACGAAATCGTGATAATTTCGCCATTGTTTTCATAATTACTGCTAGAAGACAACGATTTGACATAGCTTAAGGATAATTTGTATGCTGTCGATATATGTAAATGTCGATGGATGACCATACGGTGTTAGTAACCGTTACGATAGAATTTGATGTTTTAAAAGGTTCTGGCAAGACTTAGGTACCGGTATCTTGCACGGTGTAGCAATGCTGTGCATTTCCACGTATCGTCAATCAAAACGCGGCTGACGTCACCCGGCGGTTAGGTTTAGTCAGTAAGAGTCTGACACTACCCGTTCCCTCCCCCGACGGCGCGGGTGTCCAAGAGGATTCCCCGCCTAACAAAAAAAAGCAGGTACCGGTATCTTCATTGGTCATCTTAGTTACACATTGAATATTCTAGAGGTACAGAGGGTGTACCACCAACTCTGGTCACCTGTAAAGCGATCTTGTTTTGTTTGTGGAAACGGAACAGCGCAATACATGGCTTAGAGCCTTCCTTCTTCTTCCACACTCGTAACTATATTATTGCTTTAATATGTGCCATGTGGCGCTTTTGCCAACAAAGATTTTCGGAGTAGTTGATTGCCACTAACTACTACAGTATTTTGACAATTTAATAGCCCAGTTGTTTGGAGTATACGACCGCTTTCCTCAGCGTTATTAATAGAGTTGGCTGACAAGTCCAAATCGCTGCACTAAGGTTTTCACACAAATAGTAATCAAAATAAATTTAACTTTTTAAATTCATATTCATACTATTTACTTTAGTATTGATAGATCATACGCTTTTTAGGTAAAGAAATCTTTAGAAGGAACCTATTTTGACGTGGTCTCTTTGGTAATCTAATCGCAAGCTTTGACTCCATCACTGAGCTTAACATAGAAACTATCCATTTACCATAAATTATTTACGCCCATATTTCCTTATTTTGATTTAAACGTCTGCCAGGAGTTAGAAATGCTAGGTGTCACATTATTTAAATTAGAAAGCTAAATGTATGATTAAAATATTGACAGGGTATCAATGAAACCGGTATTGTACGAACATTTAAATGGTTTATTAAAGTTATGGCCATTGATGGGTAATTATTAGGAAGAAAAATATATTTAAAAACCGGTCACGTGCGAGTCGGAGTTACTCACGAGGGGTTCCGCAGCAGTAAAAGTTAGTTTTAACTTCTATCGATATTTTTGAAAATCTCAATGCTGTTCAGACAATTTAAAAACAACAAGTTTCAGGATCAAATGCCTTTTGAAACCTATACATTGATCATTTGGCATTCGATCCGTGCATCGCAAGGGTTTTCCGGCAAGCATTTAAGGCACATGCACCAGCATCCGTTGGTCACCCTTATATTTGTCCTACGCGGGAATCGTGCCCACGACGCACAGACATGACGAATCCATAAGAGTTCTAGCAATTTAGCTATGGACCCTAAAAACAAAGATATTATCTTTTGTTAATAGTCTTTATAATAGGTTTGTAAAGAAATAGCTTAAATGTTTGTATTTTGTAAAAATTGGCAACGTTTTATTTCGTTTTCGGTATCTTAACTGCGTACATTTAAAAGTAATAAAACGAAAACATAATGGTCCTTCGAGGTTTTAACTGTTCGAGAAATAAGGTTTTATTGAAAAACTTGTATATTGATGAATTTGAGGTCCGTTACATAATTATACATACAAACGTACATCCTTATTAAGTTTTTATAGTTTGGTAGGTCTCTTCTCTAGATAAGTCTTCGTAATTGGTAACTAATTAAGTTAAGCTTACTAAAGATGTATTTTAAACAGCTTTTGATTGTTTGGATGGGCAAGTATCTACCTACTTACATACAGGACGTATTCAGACCTAAGACTAGATTGTTAAAAGTATTTATGTAGAGGTAGATCTTTGACCAGGGTTTCGGAACCTTTCTTGTAAATGGAACACCCTTATAGGTATTTCTTTTTACTTGTTGTCTAGTATCTCCTAGATAACAAGAACCGGTCAATATCGAATTACATTCGCGTCAGCTAAGGCTCTACTGAGGGCTCAAATTCTCACTGAAAGTTAATTTTGTCACCGAAAAGATTTGTTTATTTCTATTAATTGAAATGGGTACCAAGAATTTCAAAACAATTAATATTTGGCTATTTCACAGTATTTTCATTAGTGACCCTTCGATGTACGAGTTACATGGAAAATAATTACGAGATGAACTTTATACTCCACTTTGTACGATTTACATAAAGAAAGTTGATCATCGCGGAAAATGATTGAGTGACGTGTTACTAAAGTGGGACGTGAATTACAAAGTTGCATATACAGCATGATGTTTTATGGAGGACTCCCTAAAGAAGTGAAGTTTTTAAGGTGTTTTTTTGCTGGTGTAGATATTTTGATTGTTGATTTTTATAATTCTGGCTCATGGAAAAATGAGAGGACGTTCAAGTGAAGGTATACCTAGTTCTGTATGTTAGTATTCGATTATAAAATAGTTTTGGGGGAGGCCCATGTCCAGTAGCGGACCTCGATATTGCTGTATTGAATAATTGAAGGAGGAAAATTAGGTGTCTGATATTTCTACCATTTTAAATGTCATTCGAATATTTTAGCAGTTGCAAACTGATAAACTGAAAGCTTACCGCGACAAAGCTGAAAAACAGTAGAAAACATTAGCTGGACTTTATATCACTCCGACCATTCCATTCAGACATAATAAAACAAACTTATTTAAATATAGTTTAACCTGAACGAATTCTGTACCTGCTTCTTTGAGTAAACTGAAATAGTATCGCAAATTACTTGATTCTCGCGATTTTTGGAAACAACCTGTATTCTCGGTGTGTGACCGTTTACTCTAATCAAGCCAGATCGTTAATTATTAAGTAGATAATTAACTCGTCTGAGGTTTTTGCAATCAAAACATGATATTATCATAACGAATACATGTCATATTTTTGATATTAAGTAAATATTTATATTGAATTAATTATTAGGAATTTATGAAGTAGAAATTTGTGTGAGATTTATGATACTCGTAAAGTTCTTGTTTAAACTTTTGCGAATTTGTGGACTAAATTATAAATTAATGTGACATGGGATTACTAGTAAACAATGTATTTCAAATGATCTCAGTCATCTTAAATGCTGCATACTTGTTATCGGGTAATTTTTAAAGAAAAATATAGGTACGTCTTCCCCAATTACAAATTTAGTCCACATGCCGCGAGGAATTTCTCAAACATGCACAATCAGAAATAGCATTCGTGGATTACAAAAAGGCTTGCGCTCCGCGGGGATCGAAGTGATCGAACCCGTGACTCATTGGGTACGGTGTGTTTTTCGCGAAGACATATACCACTCGGCTATCCATGCAGTCCAATCTGATCACTTTTGTATGAAAAAGATTGTTAATTTCCATGCACAGAAGCCTTGCAATAACGTGGCCTTTGGATTATGCATTGATTCAGATTTCACTGGTAGCTACTCTGCGTAATCATTTATTAATACAAACAATCATTGTAATGGTTGTAGGAAAACCGCTGAAAAAATATTGTGACCCAAATAAAACAATTGAACGAATTTATTCAAATCGTAGTAAATGTGTACGAAGGAAAGAAATAAGGTTCTTTTCAATTTCGTATTATGGAGGCCTTTAGCGAGGCAGTTCTGAGAAATGAGAAATAACATCTTCTCATCATTTAGTTATACCATGCAGTGCGTATTCCGCATCAGGAAATCTGTATTTCGTTCTTCAATTGCATTTGTATTAACACCCAGCGTAGTTAAATAAATTACAATACCAAATAACATCGACTTTTAACCGAGCTTTAAACATATTTTTTTCCATTTTAAGTTATTTCCGCACTAAGAAATTTAATCGGATCGAACCCGCGACCTAACCACTCGTCCATTCATTACAAACATCAGTCATTTACTTCAGTAAAGTAGATAATTATACTACATACATATACAGTTTCGTATCATAATGATGATATCACAAAAACGTCACGCAAATATAAAGAGTGAAGAGAATTCATCGGATTCGTTGAATGTGTTGATCAGGTGAAAATGTTTGAGATGCCGTCATTACAAGCGGCGCGCATTAAGTCGCGCGCGCCGTGGAGCCGCACATCCGATTTGCGCACGCGCAGTAAACATGCTTCCATTACTCGTACTTATTATGGGATTTAATTGTTTTCTTGTCGTGACTTTGTTTTTTTTTCAACGGTGTATAAGTGTCCGACAGGCACTGGCCTTTTTTATACGACTTCAAAAAGGAGGACGGTGTTTAATTTGGCTTTTTCTTTTTTTTTATATGAATGTTGACAAATGTAATCTAGTTTATTTGATTCTTGCGAAATTGCTGCTATTCGGTCATATAAAGTTCATTTAAAGGCCCCTAGGTTGATATGAGAAAATAAATTAAAAACCATGAAATTAAACAGTTTTCTAGAAAAAAATAGAAAGCAAAAATTTAAGCAAGGGACAAATTATATTACCACCATTATTAGATCTAATAATTGCTTGTTCTACGCGGGGATCGAACTCGCGCTCAGTCTATTTCGCATGGTGGCCTGCACCACTCGGCTATCCATGCATGTTCTTCAATTCTTAAGCTAAGTCTCTTTTAAACTTATTTCCAAATCGTCCTAAAATATGAAATTCCAGGTCAACTAAGGTCAGAAATAACACTACTGATATTTACTATTCAAAATAAAAATATACCACGGACTGATTTATGAATACAAGTTTAAACGAAAATAGATAGTGATTTAGTTCTGTGCAAACGACCGGTAACTATGTTTAGAAATAAATTAAACATTTTTATTTAAGAAGTTCGTAATATGTCAGAGGTCGCAATAAATTAATCTAGTGTGTGACTTATATCCTTAAGCATATCATTAAAGTTACTTTGTTTATAATTTTTCGAGACACCGTATAGTTTAATTAATAAACTGGTAAATAACGTTTTGAGACCAAAACAATAAATTACTTTGCAAAGATATTTTTAGCACTAAAGAATACGCATACCAAAATGTGCTACGATAGATAAGCGTTTTACTGGTGGTATTTAATGGTAAATATGGGTTTCTTCATATGGGTCGGTCTGAACATCTACTATTGATGTTTTGTACTGTGTTGTGCTACTGTATGATTTGTCGGCAGCCACTTTTGAGGAGAATGGCTTTGTAGAATCTTTTGAGTAGAGTAGCGTTTGCGAAGTGTCTAGGTGTACTTTACACTACTATCTGTGTTATATAGTAATTCTTACCCTATGTTGCACACATTGGGTCAGAATTACTGTTAACACCATTCACTGCCAGCAATCACTTCACGAGACGAACTTAAACAAAAAATATTTTTTTTCTGCCGTAATGAAGTAAGTTGCCGGTAATTTCTCTAATTGAAATGTTTGTTCGGGTCATTAGCCCACAGTGAGGCTAGAAAGAAGGATATATAGGAAACAATAACAATAATGTATTGCAATCAAGTCCAAATTAAAAAAAAGAAATCCGTATTCGTCGGTAATTAACACCTGTGATTGCAAAAACCTAGATAGTTATATATCACTGTTTTATTGAAGAAGTTATAAATAAAGGAACGAAAGGACTTTAAATTGTATAATTAGGTATATGTCAAATAAGGTATATCTCAATAAACTCATTAATTTTAATCTGAGCGACTGTCAAATTTTAATTGGCGAGAAATGTTTTTAAGACATCAGTCCACATAGCTCATACTTATTAACACATTAATGATGTTAGATGGCAATTTGAGATATCGTTAAGTATATACATTTATAACGTTTCGAATCAAGGTATGTTCCTTAAGTCATATTTTATGTCAATCGAGTTTTTGATAGAAACTACAGATAGACCGGTGCGAATTTTTGTGGTTAGAAACAGGCCCATGGTTTCTATTTTCACTGAAATTACTTTAAAATTAATTTACAGTTTATTTAACCAAACATTTATCAGTTTTTAGAGGAATTTCTTTTTTAGAAAATTATAAATTTAAGCCCTTATTAAAATTAAGAGTAATGCAATTACAATTATATTCCAGGTCTTATTTTAAAAATACAACTAACTGAAAAAACTCCGGCATTAAGTAATATAATCCTTGTGTCGCGGGGACCCTCACAACAGTTGACATTCACAAAACAATTTGAGGATGCTTAAATGCTGGTCCTTCGCGGGGATGAAACCTGACATGCTCGGAGTCGTTTTTTAAAAAAGAAAGAAAAAATAATAAAAAAGATTATGCTAGTATGTAATAGAACATGTTACTAAACATCAACAGTTTGCCACTAGGCTATTGTGCGACGCACGCAACGATACAATGTTTTTGTAAAAGCCTCTAGAATTCAATAACAATTGCTTCCTAGTTCCATTGATTGGGAAAGTTGTGGAAAACAAAAGTGAATACGAAAAAAACTTAAGAGTATTAATCAGACAAGCTAAAAATGTTTATGAAGATGAATTATTATGCAAAGCAACATAAGAAAAATAAGTCGATAACAAATTCCGAAGCAAAAAACCTTTAAATACTGAAAATATGTATTTTTTTTCATGTTTTTACTAACTTACGGCAGACGAGTAGAGCAGGCCACTTTTCGGCTCCTCAGATCGTTATATTATTTATCTTTCTTTGCATTATCAATAATTGAATAACAATTAAATTTGTGTCAATTAAATTATATCATATTTTTTTTAAATATTTTTAAAACTTGAGACTACTCGAATAATTGTGAGTTAAAATTTTAATAGGTCGTACTTATGTATCTAAGTGTGTAAAAAGATGAAATAAAAAAACATCCGTACAAGCATGTAGGTGGATGTGTTATAAACTTAACCAACTACTAGGTACGATGAGCATAAAATAAGACCATGTATAATTAATACTCACAGGCAAAACCCGACATTGATTGGCGATTTAATTGTCGAGAAATACTATTAAGATGTTTACTGAAGTGTTCTAGCGAGTTAAATGGTGCTTTTATACGTTGTCGAAGTTGTTACGATAATTATTGCAAATTTCAGATAAAACAATATTATTGTGATGACTTCGTGCGCAAAATCCTTAGATAGAGTCACTAGTGCAAAAAGTGGGGATGTTTTGAAATCAAAGAGTAGGTATTGATTCAGAGATTCGCATCGAAAAAAAATGTTTCTTCAACACGAATGAATATTAGTTACAATTTCAAAAGAACTTATAACTTTACATTAATCAAAACTGTAATCAAACACGGAATGTATACAAATAACAAGAAAATGTGCTTTTAGCTCTACATTTGTAAATTGTTGGTCGTTTAGTTAGAATTGTCATTACAGTTGCAACTATGCGGGGCATTATACAGCGAAATGTAAACTATGCAACGTTATAACGTTTATTAAACTAGTTTATTTAGCGATAAAGAGGAATATTATCTTTTTCTACTTCTTAAGGTAATGTTGTTGCTGTTGTCGAAAACAGAGTCCCAACTAGGGGGAGAGCGGGGGGGGGGAGTAATTTCCGATTTATCCTGATGCAGCTAAGTACCCGTTTATTAAAAGGAGCAACTGCCTTTTTGACCTCCTCAACCCAGTAACCCGCGCTACACGGTACCCTACAGTAAGACTGCACGTCAGACCTTTTACCTTCTGACCACCAGTAATGACTTGTAAATACTCGTATGTCCGAATAACAGCATGTGTACCATCCACAGATAAATCAATTTATGCAGTTGTAGCTTAGCTGCGAAAGCCATTGCGTTTCTAGTGTCGTAATAAGATTACTATTAAACACAGTTAAAAAGAAGGTGGCAAGAAAATTAAACTTCAGTTTATGTATTTTTACTGTCGTTGCAATTATTCTGACTTCTGCTTTATTCGATTTTTTATTATTACTATCACTTTGATATTATTAAAACAGCTGCGTAATAAGGTGCGAGTCTTTGGCTGATTGTGAATGCGATTGCAAATCGGAAAATCGATTGGCGGGAATCCATAAATATTATATTTTATTATTTGTATATAGAGTTGTTAAGTAATTACAACGTAATAATGTGAAACTGAATTGCAATATTCCGTAATTTGACTATACTTACGGATTTCTAATAATTGTTCACTAATATTCTTTTGATTTATTACGCAATATTTATTGTGTTTAAATCTGCAGCATATTCTAACACACCAAGTGTCAAGAGCCCGACTCGCAATTGACTGGTTTTATTACTTTTGAGATGTGACTAGGAGCACAAAATTATATTAGCTGCACGAAACTAGATTTCAAAATGAAATGGGGTCAGTCACTTATTTTGGAAATACTTATTTTACATTTAATACCTAATCTAAATGAACGCATTCAATTTTATAAAATGGAAGTCACAATTTTTGTCACTTTTCTTTGTAAAATGAGTGAAAAGGACGTGACGAGTCTGCATCTGTTAAAGGATGTATACGCTGCGTTGATGTCTTTTGTACGGCAAAAGCAACGCTTTTTAGGAAGTCGTTAATATATTTTACGAAATAGGAAATTGTAATTAAATGCAGTATTTATGATTACATTACACATAAATCTTCACTTATTTATAGTAGACAGCCACCGAAATACTTTAATGAAATTATTTACGAAGTATTTGAAGACCCTTGCAGTTGTAGATTGGCTGCCAAATAACGCTTCTCCATTTGAAAAGGCGATTAAGGTGAAATGAATTTATCTTGTCTTTTTGAGATGGAGGAGACTATCATAAGTCCTACGAAGATATATTATACGATACGTATTGAAAAGCTTGATAATGATAATTAGCAGCTCGTTCATGCGCATTAAGACATTTTTTTCTTGATTCCACAATAAAAAGTAATCGTTTACACAAAACGTTGCAAAGCTCACTTTTATCGAGTAATCGGTAGAAAGTATCGATATTATCTGGTCGGTATATTATTTAAAACCGCGATGTCTCCAAGGCGTGGTCACGTAGCCGTTACTCTGGATGCTCTGATAACTATACGGAACACGGCTCCGATCTCGGACCATTATGGTAATTTACCGAATACTGCGGTCCGTGGTTGTCATGGCAACGTTTATCAATATGCTGCGTACGTATTTCACACTTTCAATGTTTACCGAGAATGGAAACGTGACTTGTATTTGATGCAGAAATTATGGTTCTGTAAAGCAGGGTGTGTTTATGTTATCTTTATTTATGAGTTTAGCCCGCCACACATGCCTGTTTTTGCATTGCACTTTTGTAAGCTAGGACCTATAATAAAATTAACCAAAATACCTAAACTCCGTCTGTCCCAAGGAATACGATTAAAACGTCTTAAAATTCGCAATATAATTAATCAATAGTAAAAGGAAAAAGTAAGCAAAAACACATAATGGCTTGTGTAGAAATAGATTGTATCTCAAATAGATGAGCCTTTAAGAAGGGTATCAACAGATGTCCAAATTTTAGATCACACTAGGTGTGATCAAACGCGGCAGAGAACCAAACCGGAAAAATATATTAAAACATATCAAAAAAATAAGAACAACAATATTTATGAAAATACGTACGGCATATAAACAAAAACAAATTAGTCAACGTTACATACATTACTTCTGCAAAAAAATATGTTACGAATGATCAAACAGAAAAAATATCCCAAATTATCATTCCTCCTAATTGATTACACAAACGCAATTTTTCTTCATAACCAACGTAATAAAATTCCTAGTCATTACAAAGTATTGAGTGGTTGCTGAAACATGGCTGAAACTAAACAACGGTTGTATTGCAATCTGCACATAAATCTATTTTTTCAGCTTCGTCGCGTATGACGAAAGGCAATCAGTACGTTTAATCATCTAAGTGACGTGCGCTATATTTCACACTTTATTAACCGACTTACTTGCAGTTAGAAGGAGGGTTTTTATCTTTTGTGTACATTTTTTTACTTTTTATAGTTCGCGCCGAAAAGGTAAACACCCCTATTAATATTGGTTCTTCTGGAAATCTGTTTATTCGTCTACCGATATCTAGACAGTTGGAATTATCACAAACAATGTGTATCTGTTTTGGAATAAATAATTCTTAGAATAAATTTAGAGGTTAAGTAAGGGCCCTACAGTCATTAATATGATGGGTGACATATTTATTTATGTGTACGGTAATAAAAGTATGATCAAACTAAAGGAGCAAATTAAAAATGTTTTAGAAATTTCTAAAAAAATAGAACTTTCCCACAAACTGTGCTTTTAAACGGTCCCAAATAACACTTAGTTAAATTACCAGTGTTATGAGTATTCAATCGTTGCATGTAAAGAGAGATTGGTAATCTAGATTCTTTTTATTCTCATCTGAAACTAGATTGAAATTAAATCGTAGAGTACTTCGTTTCCATTCCTAATGAGTTCTATGAAGATGTAAATGAAAGTTCCTCTAGTTTTTCTGCTATCAAGTAACAAATAGCATATTTATCTGCTCTAATACGCAAGCATATTGATTCGAGTAGATATATCTAAGGAATGCTGAAGACAAGAATTATATTGTGGAATTATTTTTCCATTTATGATATTTTCTTTTAATTCTTGTGTCGCGAGGGTTTTACCAAAATTCATGTCACATGCAAAAAGACGCATTCTAATTCAGAACAAGAATTCGAGGAACACACAAATACTTGTCCGACTCGGGGATCGAACCCGCGTGGCAACGCGGTCAGTGAGCTTGGCGTGGTAACCTCTCCCACTCGGCAATTCGTTCAGTCAAATTCTTTGCGTATCTTCTGTTTAACTCTCATGCTGAGTCATTTTAATAATTTATCGTTAATTTAACCTGATTAATTTTGAACCTCAATATGACTATAATCATAAAGGTAAGAGAGTCGCTGGACTAAAAATAATAAAGAAAGAATAAGATTCTGATTTCTTTTCTAAAGGTTTTTCTACTTAATTCCATTACGTTTTTTTTCCTCGCAGTAATTGATATTTTAGGTACGCAATGTTAGGTTGCCAAATACTTAATATTTTCGCTACATCATGGTGACATTAGTGCCTCAAATAGGCCGAACTAAGAATTACTGTATACCTTTCTCTAATTTGTTTCTTATATTAAGAATTCTGTGTCAAACCCATCTTAATCCCTTGGAATCGAGAATGATTGAGCAGTTTAAGGGCTAATGAGGTCTACATCACAAATGAGGTTCGTTCTAACGGAGTTTTTATATCGAATTATATTTATGAATATGTATGGAAGTGGAATTTGTTGGTCAAAATATTTTTCTATTATGGAACCCCGCTTATTGATGTCATATGTTTTTAAATGATTTAATTTATGGACTATACGTCTAATTAAGTGTGGAACATTTTGTGATACTGACCTAACAGTAAATAGTTTAAATTATGTGCAGTATTGGAAAGAGGAATCCGGTTAGACATTAATAGTTGAGAAGTTAATAGCTGGCCTGATTTTTACCTCTTCATTTGGGTTTGAGGTTTCGTAATTGTATTTCTTTTTAAGCCCATTGAAACTGCGTATACTGGAAGTGGATTGTCCAGTAAAGAAAGTCTGCTTTAAAAATTTGATGATTTAAATGAAATAATTATTCAAACTTATATTTTCATGATAACTACTAGATAATCATTGCTTTTTTAATGGTGTTTTAAAATTTCCATAAACGGCATTATTTTCGTTAGATCATCCCAGCAAGATAACATCCCATAACTGATGTGTCTCTCTCTGTACTTAGAGATTATTTTTCTCTTATCCTATTTGCCGTAATATCATCATTATTCATTCAACCATTTTCTTTTAAAACTATAACTTGAACCGGCAACTACAATGATGACAAAGTTTATTCAAAATCGGTCAGAAAATTGAATCACATTTTAAAACAAAATATAGGGTTCCTTACATAACAAATGAAGGTATAAACCATCGGAATTCCGTACAAATAAGATAAGGGCTTAAACAAAGCCGAGTCCCTTGAGGCTACAATTTGGACGATGTCGCAAACCGTCCATCTTTGATAACTATTCAAGAACAGTTGTTTGTAAAGCTGTAATGCCAGTAATAGGATTGTTCGGCCTTCATGGTCCGACCGCTGTGGTTTCCGCGAATAAAGACATCTAGCTTTTGTTCAGTGTAAATTCTTCATCCCAAATTACCGCTTACCGATGCTTGCCGCCTAATAAATGCCTTAAACCCGCCGGCTTTCGAAGCAATTTGGTATCAACGTGATCCAGGATCAAAGATCAGTGTCAGTGTGAATGAATACATGCATTTTAGTGAAGTTGCAGGTTATACTTGAGTGGTGTCACGTTTTTATTCGCTAAAAGGGCAGAGAAAGGTTTTCTACTGGGTGTATTGATGACCCAATTGGAGACTGCTCGTGTGTGACTAGTTTTTGCCGGGTACAAGTGCATTGCAGGTAAATGAAGACTGCAACTTGTGTTATTAATTTGTTCATAAGTCATGCACATCTTAACAACTAAAAGATTTTAAAGATTGAATTACATAACTAAGCGTTACTAAGAAAAGTTTACCTTCATCTGTAACGCAAGTCTTTGGTACTGAACTCTTTTAAATCAAAGTGACTATCACCATACTATCATATTGAGGCTTGGATGTAAATAAATCGATAAGTAAGAAAGTGATCGAAAGACTTGACTCTCCGACGACTCTGATCGAAGAGAAATCAAAATTACTCGACAAAACATCACGTATTAAAAACAAATTCATATATGTAGATTGTACCAAATAACATAATATTTATTCATTAAATTAAACACTTGCAAAGCAATATATTGATGTTACTCACGCACTCGCCTTTCAAACATTATGTAACTTGCTTTAATTAACAAATCAAAAGGGTTAGTAATTAGATTCGGTCGGGTTAAGGTGTTTTTTATATGGTTTTGTTGGATTAAGTGACGTAAGTTTTACAGTGTTATTATATAGTGATTTTGTACCGTAGAGGTAATTTGTGTGACCGTTCAGTCGGTAAATCACCACTTTCTCTGGTTGTTTCGCAATGTTTGTATGTGAGAGCTCTTGATTTGATTGTTTGGGTATTGGTTTGAAATAGTAAGTGTAAGGTCTTATTTTAATTTGAAATAATTTTATCTATTGAAAGATTGCAATATGCCGCAGTGTTAGAAAGCCATCGATCTGGAAGCTTTTTTGTGGAATAATCCATATTTGGCGACATCCGGTCGCAAAATCTGACTTGCATATTGCAATTTTTCAATTGATAAAATCATTTCAAATAAAAATAAGACCTTACACTTACTATATCAAAAAAATACCCAAACTATTAAATCAAGACCGTTTCGAACAAACGGGCTAAATAAAAATAAATATACCTAATGGTCATCTGTCTAATTTAAGACTGCATCGCCATCTGCTTAATATTTTATTATTTGTTGTAGTAACGGGAACCGAACTGCACTATTCAAGTTTTCAACTGTTGAGCTATAACGGTTATAGCCTGGTAACAGTCAAACGGACAGACAGCCATAATAATAGGTTTCCGTTTTAACCCTTTGAGTGCGGAAACCTAAAAACTATTAGATGCAATAAAATATAAGAGTTCCCTATTCAGGCAGATGAAAATAAAACGATTGACAAAGGGTTCAAGAAAAATAACAAATATTTTGCACATCATTCGAATATAATTTTAATATTGTGCTTTACAATACAACAATGACGTAAATCAAACAAAAATTACTAAAAACTAATTAAATGCAAATGAACCCTGCAAAGTCAGGTAGGTATTTTGGTTTCTCCTTTCTCTATGCACCATGGAAACGGAGCAAAAAGCCAAGCTGTTAATCACGTTCTCGTCTCTGACTACTTTTCCATAATTATGATTTCCCTTTTAACATAAATGTAAATTGATTTTTTACACTGATTTGTAGGTAATCGGATGAGTTGATATGACTAGAACTGGTTCTCCTGTTGTAATTATAGGGTTTATGGTTCGCTTATTTTCTAAGAGATTTTGTTTAGAAACAGTTAAGTTTTGTTCATCTATTTTTTATGAATTTAAGTTTATTTTTATAAAAACTATCTTACTAATACTTGAATCCGAAATCCGAACTCCGCCTTCCGCCTCTGAAGACTAAAGATCGACTCCCCTTTAAGGAATCAATCAATCAGTCAATTGTGATTCAGTATTCCACACATATTCGAGTCTCATGGACAAATAAACCCAGTCTCAGGATAAGCACTTCTGGATCACACAAACGCTTGATCTACCCGGCAATCCAACCTCCTTTGGCGTGGTGACCTCAACCACTCGGCGATCCGTGCAATCAGTCGTAGAGTCGCTTTTCAAAGATTAAATCTATAACGTAATAATTTAATAGTAAATCGAAATCCGTCACTATTAATTGAAGATTCTTCGTAGTGCAATGAGACACTCCATCTTTTAAAAGAACCGTTACACCAAACTCGAAAAAAAAGTCAAGTATCCAAATTTCAAAACGTAAACATTAATCAGTCGAACATTGTTTGAAAGTAATTATTTTACTTCAAAAGGTTTTTACTCGATTGTAAAAAATGTGAGTCATGCATTCAACTTTCGTTAGGTCAAAGTTTAAAAGTTATTTTTGGATTTTGTAAAACCAATGTTGATTAAAAACTAAATTGCATGTTGTTTAACATCTGTCTTCGAGAACCTATTTGCCTTTGAATAATGTGTCTGGGTCTTGTCAGATATAATTTAAGTATGTGTATTATAATTAGCTTTTAAGTATACCATTAAATCATTCCTTGATGATTGTCCGCGAAAGTTACTAAGTCTTTTAATCTTACTTCATAAGTTACCAAGATGGTTTCATAACATATTAATAACAAAAAGTGAAACGGACTTTATGCCCTGCTATTTTAGGTTTTTTTTTATACTCCATTCAGCAAACAGGATTATATTAAAAGCATAAATACACCCAATTTCCTACTGAGAATAAAAGTGAAAACTGAAGCAAACGTTCCGAGCGCATTTCTAGTGTTTTATAGTCGACATCATTATTTTGCATGCAGCTATACCATGATCTCTCAAAATAAACCCGAAACTATTGTCAAAGCGAGACAGCGCTCTACATTGCATGTAGCACCGTCTCGCTTCCACAGCCACACCATTCTTGTTTCGAAGCTTCATGGTACAGGCAGAGATCTAGTTTTTCATGACAGTTCCGACAAAATGTACATGCTATTACATTTAGTATTGTTTTAACGGCATTCATGAGAACGCTTGCCTACTTACTCTACATTGATGTAAATGTAAGGAGATTGACGATGTCGGCCGAATGCCTTCCGTTATAAATGCTGCTGTCATTGCTTGAGATACTTGAAAGGATGTAATGTGTCTGTTCAAAGTTTAGTAGTATACGAAATGATGAGCTTCTGAAGATGAAAGTGAAATGATAATTTTGTTTGGTTAGATTCAAAGCGACTAAAAGTACACATTTTACGTATTGGAAAAGTGTTTCCGCTGTGAATGTGAATGCGGGCAAAAATAATATCTTATGATCCGAATAGGGCCTCTGCTTATAGTCTATGCTGACAGTGTGAAATGCCTAGTTATCAGTGTTTATGCGATTCAGCTTGGTAACAGATGGTCGGCTAGATGGACTGACAAGTAAAAGATTCGATTTTTATACGAAACTCATTTTTTCACCAATTTAAAGATTTTTTGGTCTTCATTAAACCACTAAAGACAAAAATACTGTCTTTAAACGCACACACACACATGACATACATAAACTAGTCTTCATGACGCATCACTCGATTAAGATGACGTGCATTACTTGCAAAAGCCCCGTTTAAACGATGCGAGAAAACGAATAGCAATACATTGCCGGCAATGTTACACCGCTCCCGATTGTTAAAGCTGTTGGGCTCCGCAATGTACATCTTTAATGATACACACGGCTCAAATGAGGCTTAATGTCTTGTCACGTCGACCACCCTCACACGAAGTCTCTTGGAATCCCGTCTGTCTTGCTTGTCCCGCCTGTCCCGTCTGATAAGATTGCAATCTTGTCGCGATTGATCTCATTTGCATCGGTATACAATGGCGGGTAATTGCTTATCATTTTGCAGCTTGTAATTTTTAATCGTAACAATCCTTCGTGTTCTGTCAGAGTTGGAGTTTATGTTTGTGAGATATGGAGGAAATTTATTTGTGTTTCTTTTTAATTATTGTTCACTAAGAAAAAACAAACCTGTAATAACTATACAATCAAAATAAATGGCCATGGTGTATTTCCAAAAAAAATCAAAACGAAACCAATAGTAATCTTCCAATTTAACTAGAATCATAAATTATTACAAGTATATACATTTTAGGCACGAGTAAAGAAAAAAAAATGGTTTGAGCACATAAAGGACAAACATACGAAGAAATAGACAGATTGAGTTCAACGTTCATTTTTTATACTTCCGTAAAATTTTCAAGACAGCTGACCGATTTGCGGCCTCTATTTCTAGAGCGGTGTATTTTCCTGTACCTTGTGTTGTCTGACCACGAACCAGTCTTTGTAATGAGCGGTGACCTGCAAGAGGCAGTCATGCATCGAGAATACTGGAACTAACCCTGACATATTGTATTGGAAGCTAGGATGTTGATTATAATGTAGAGCAAAATATTAAGATCAAAGCTTTTGATACTTTGTGCTGGTAAAAATCTTAATAATGGTCTAACCGGCCGACGCCTGCTATGTCTTTTAAGCCTTTAAGTTATACGTCGACATAAAAAAACCTTTGCCCCACAGACTTCAAGAATGGGGAAGCTAAGAGCGAAACAGCTCTTTTTTAAACAACGTTTGTGTTCTATTTTTAAACGAGTTCGCAAAAGGGGAGGTTACGAAAACTGTTTGTTTTTGTACTACAATGGATTAAATTTGACACAAGTATTTCACATACCACATTGTCATGTGGCGTACTCCAAAAGGGTATAAATGTTATAAAAAAACCTGTCAAAATCATCGTGTTTGTACAACAAGAGGAACAACTGCGGAAGCTTTTTAATAAGCAGTCATAATAAAACAAAAATCAAAATATGAATTGTTGAATAAGTCGCCTTTTATAACGGAAGCATAATCAGAAAAAGACATTAAAAACTATTTTGAATACTGACCAAGCCAGGCAACCTACATTTACCATATTTGCCAATTCATACTCAAAAAAACATATTTTAGTGTTTCCGAACAGAATATGTAAAATTATTTGCATAGGAATAGACCATAAAATGAATTAGAAAGGCGATTATGTACAAAATTTATTATTTTTTGGAGTCGTATAATGAATCTAGATTTTGTTCAGGAATATCCTGTATTTGATTGACTTCTTGTTATAAAAGAGTCCCGTTGTAAAATGGCAATAACAATGGCAAGTCAAACATCTGGTGATAAAAAATAATTGAGTGATTAAAAATAATTAGTCCATAAATCTGTCTCTATTTTGAATATTGGAAAACCGGTCAAGAGCGAGTCGGAATCACACAATACAGCTCATGAAAAAGAGCGTAAGAATCGTTGCTTGAACCACGATTGTTATTCTAGTGATTTTTTTACTGTATACCTATCAAAGTTCTCGAGATTAAGCCTAGCAACAAACGCACAGATAACGACCCTTCAATAATAGGTCTGTTATTGCCCTTTGGATACAGAAGCCTCAGCATTATAAATTGTTTTTGGAAATATAATTTGTTCTTATACTGCATAAGTGGAGAGCTTTTATAAAAAAAAAATATTACTTCCATCATAAAAATGTAAGTCAGTTTCGGAATTTTAAAGACATTTTTTTTCCTACATAAAATTTTATTTTCGACAACTTTTCCACAAATTTGAATTATCATATTATAGTAGTCGAATAACGATAATCACAGATCAAAAATCACATTTTCATGCCAAATCTAAGTATGTCAAAAAATGACGCATATTTTAAGCAATTCAAAAATGCAAAAACACATTTTATAACGGAGTAACGATTTATTGCGTTGCGTTGGTTTAGTTTCTAGATTGTCTAGAATTCAAGCAAAGCCAGTCCAGGTTCATTATACATTAAAACAAGTTCGAAAATCGGATTAATAATCGATTTATTCGTCGTTATAGCTTTACTAATAAAGCTAGAGAAATAAATAATCTAATTCCAAATATGCTATTCATAATCAGAGCTTTTGAATAGTATTATTTTGAAAGAAATTACATTAAATGTCAGCAGATGTGAATTCATAATTAAAATTTATTTAAAACTAATCATGTTGGTCTATGCATATTTATTTGTAATATGTGTGGTAATCTTGTATTAGACTAAAATGTTTATATAGTAGATTTAAAATTCAGGGTAGGTAATTAACTTGGCTATACGTAGCAAGATTCAAAATGTTTTATTTTCATAGCAATTTAAATGAAATAAATTCACCAAAATCCTATCAATTTGGGAGTTTTCGAGTTGTATTTTACGATACAAGGATTAAATTTCTTATTGCTTAAAATTTAAAGAAAATTATCTACCGTTCTACGAAACCAACTTTAAATAAGACTTACTGTGTCATAACATTAATGTTTTGATTAAAGTACATAGAGCAGATATTTATAAGGCTTATTAAGTTTAATTGAGACTATTACCTGCATTAAACCGCGCAAGCAGTTTTGCGGGACAAATGTAACAACTGTTTTATAGTAAAGTTTTAATAAATAAATAAATACATACATATGTACATACAAAATACCAAAACATTAAGTTTCCCGTTTACTGTACACCTTAATGATTGACAGCACAACAATGAAATGTAAAAGTGACTGTTACTCTACTACACAATGTGTGGCAAAGTTCAACAAACACGCGGACCGATCCCACACAGGTATCTAGAATATTTAAGGAAAATGTCTTAGAACATTCACACACAAGGCGAAACCCGACGACTGTACATTCAAGTACAGAATGTTCAAACAAAATGTAATTTACAAAACAATTGCGCACAATCGAAATCGATTTGCTGTTGTGCTTTTGTAATGTACGGATAACCAACTGGTTGAGTCACCACGATTTACCTGCTGTGTGTGATGAGTAGCAGGTTCGATACCAGCATTGGAAAAGCGTTTTTTGTGATTCACGAAGGATTGTTCTGTGTTTGGGTATGTCATTCGTATAGTTATTATATAGTTTACCAAATCAAAATAAATGCGAAGCTACTACACGTCAAAAAGAGACATAAGTAAGTGGCGGCTTATACATAACGTTCCTTATCAGTTTTTAGTGTATCTACCGATAAGTGACGTCACAGAAGCTTACAACAAACTGCTTCATCTTAAGTTTGTGTTTATACGATATAAAAAAAATCTATCTTTCTATATTATTTACATTTGTTTAGTCAAACACCCAGTTGTTAGTCACAGATTTTTGTATACAAAAGTTGTCTAGCATTCAATACAAACATGTCCACGTGTATCGAAAGCCTTAAACGGAGGCATTGTGTGAAGAGTCATTTCTCAGCTCATTTGTATGTGACCTCACTGATTATATAGCTTTAAAACAGATTATTATAAGTGAAGACTGTTTTCATACTTAGATACAAAGTATGATGGACGGGATCTCTTTAGTATCATGTGAATTTACATGTAAGAGCTTCAGATAGCTTTGAATAATTAAGTTAATAAGAGAATTAGATAGACGCTTGTTTGAATAGGGATTTTAATGATGATGTGACTAGACAACGACGTTTGTGCCTTGAGGAAATGCGCAAAGTGAATAGTAATTTAAAAACAGGTAGTGGACATATGGGTTAAGAAAGCTTTATTTAAAAAAAAACTAAGGAATTCAATTCTTGTTTCGCAGAGGGTTTCACCGAATTCAATTCACGTATTCTAGTACACCCAGTTCCAGAGTTAACATTCACGCAAACATATACACACGCTTGGCCTACACAGGGATCGAACCCGCAAAACGTCGCGCACAATGAGTTTGGCGTGTTGACCTAAACTACTCGGCTATCCGTACAGTGACAACAAAAAGAAACATGAAATTCTGTATCTCTCGCAACTATCTAATCATTCTCAAATCCATTGAGATTTTCATACAAAAAAAAATAAACAATGACCTCTCACCTTATCAAAAATTAAATTAAATGTTTTTCCTTTTAGAATCAAAAAATCTAGCATTTATCAAGCTTTATCTAAGCCATCTCAAACGAAGATGAAGTTTCATCTTAATGATTACCGAAACAACCTTTTAAATTCGTGAGTGTGTGAATCTTATTTTTAAGATAATAATGGCGGCTAAAGTTATAATCATAGTTATAACCATACAAATGCATAATAAAAGCAGTAGGTCAATTGCTTGTCGCGAATAATCATAGTAAATAGTTAAAACAATCCGGCTATTGTTATAATTCTCACGGATGGCTAAATGTAACACTTTGTCTCTTTCTGCTCATATCCGTTATGTTTTTTGTTCTTTTTTTAAGCTACTTTTTAAATAAATTGACAATATCACATATATTGCTCTGAACAAGGCATTGTTTAAGGTATCACAAACACCCAGGCCCGTGACAATGTAGAAATGTGAATTTTCATATTGACCCGACCGGGGATCGAACCCGGGACCTCAGAGCTCGACCTTGAAACCGCTGCATACGCCACTCGACCACGGAGGTCGTCAAGTATTTAACTTTGTTAACCTATATCAGCGTAGCCTTTATACTATCCTACTGCTGAGCACAGGACTCTTCCCGTGTAGGGGAGGTTTTCAGCATTGATCACCACGCTAGTTCACTGCGAGTTGTCGATTTAGGATTCCAATATTTGGATACCAGGTTTCCTCACGATTTTTTCCTTCACCGTTTGTCAGTAGTGTCTTAGAATAAGAAGAAATTACATATATCTTTGAAAAAGTCACATTGTTACTTTGCCTGCTTTGGGATCGAACCTGCACCTCGTGGATACAAATCCATGCGTAGAATCGCAAAGTTCTATAGTTCAATATGAACTCCAAAATGTTTTTGTGTCTTTATTAGATATTTATTTACAGAGGGTTATATTTATAGAAAGCTTACTAAAATGATCGTTAGTATAAATAACTGACATATTAACCAGTAAAGAACGAATCTTCTTTTTTTTACCTGTAACGTGTGACCTCCAAAACTTGTTCTTTTGAATAAATTAAATGAGCTTATTTTAATTAGATTATCAATTTTACCCGATTCTAGTTTGCCATTTAAAAATTAATTCAGAAGATGACCTAGACCCACTTAGTTTTAAATATGCATATTTAAAATAACGGAAAGTTCTCAATATCAGAATAAGATAGGCCTGAATTTCTTATAAATTTAATTTTCACTTTCGGTATAAGGTGATTTATTTAAATTGGTGTATCAACGAATATTGATATCATATGTTATCAGATATACAGTTCCGAAAAAATATAACCATCAGAAATAATTTATATTTCAACCTTTCTATGTTGCATGTGTCAAAAATGTATTATTTGTCGTGAGTTTAAACTAAGTACTAAAATCTACACATAATGTTTAATTAGTTCAGACATTTTTGTTTTGTTATTAAGTTATATAGATCGCAATCTCAATCTATAGTGTAGTGTACTATAAAGAATACTCTACTCTATCTTTAGGCATATTCGTAAGCATCTTGGGGTTTTACGCATCAATGCCTATACATAATGTATGCCAAACACTACTATGAATTTCATTAAAATAATATACAAACGAAATTGCTTTTGTTTTATGATTGATGGGCAGTTGTGTTTTTCTTAGCTTTGCGTTCTTTTCTTATCAGGCATTATAATTATGTTTTGCTGTTTAAATTAAATAGAAATACCTTTATAAACATGTTGTTCCTTTAAAGCAGTTCAATATGAAAGCTGTGACGAATGCAATAGTTCTTGCATTGTTGAATTATGAGAAGGATACAAATACAATGTACAAGTTTAAAAGAATTACAATTATGTAAAAGGAGTATCAGAATGCTGTGTCGTGGAGTATGTTGCAATGATGTTTTTTCCACAGCTAGAGCATTGAGAAAGCTGTCAAGGGAGGATTATACGGGTTGCTGTTTATTTGCCAGATTATGTTTAAAAAATTGTTCCTTAGCAGCCGCTGTCAAATAAATGGTTGTGGATTTTGAATATGGGAAAACTAAACAGTTTCTTATTTCTGCGTTGTTTAGCCGCTAAAGTTTGTATGTATGGATGTTTGTTCCAAGGATTTAAGTGAAACTTTGTACACAGATAGTTCATAATCAGGTTTAACAAAGGATAGATTTTATCCCAATTTTATAATACCGTGGGATCATTTCTAGTTTGTAGCGGGCGGCCAATAGCTAGTAATTGCATAACTCTACTTAAAAATATAAAATTCCATAAGAACGGTATTAATCGTAACTCCAAAGACGTAAACAAAGAACTCGTTGAAATTAATTTACATATAATAATTATCAAACAGTGGGCCTATCAACTTAATCATTTTTAAGTACGATTACAAATTGCATTAATTAACGTATTCGATGAAAAACTACTGCTGCGTATAATTTATTGGTGCAATAAGTTTTGTTGGTTGTTGGTGCAAATTTCTTTACATAATGATGTTTTCCCACGCATCTTAATTTTTCGTTTTCATTTCCCAGTAGCACGCTACTCGGAGTTGTAATACGTGCTGGTATTATCTTCGCTTATGGGTACTATGACCTACTTGTATAAAACCTTCATAGTTCGCGGATCGGTGGGATTTCGAAAGGCGTTTAAGAGTAATATCTTCCCTTCAATTTATAGTTAAAACGGGTGATTGTATTACAGTAAAGGAATTTTCGGTAATTGGACAGGTGTTGAAGGTGCTGAAGATTTTTGCAAAAAAAATAATTTTGATATATTATTTGTCGTTATTATTTTTCTTCAGCAAAAAATAACATAAATATTTATAAAAAGCATGTGATGTTACGAATACTAACGTTTGTTTGTTGTTAACATGAATTATTGATAAATGATTAAAAAAAACTAGAAAAACTATAATTACCATAACGTGCATGTTATGCAGGAACATGTAGCTGACAGCATTCACTTTGAATAAAAAAGGCATATTTAGACAAGGTAAGTAATTTTGCACGAGTTGCGATACTTTGCTGAGTTTCCATGATATATCACCGACTTCAAAAAAGAGAATTTTCTTTTGTTTATTTATATCTGTTAGCGCAGAACTTCGATCTAGATGAACCGAAACAGAAGAATTTATTGTTTCTTTTTTATTTAAAGCAATATTTACGCAATAGTACGTTTTTGTTACAACAATATTATTGTTATGTGACCACAGTTGATAGGCTCCGCAATGTATTGAACTCGAACGATATTACTTGCTCTAAATGAGTATCAACTTAAAAATTAAATAGCTGGTATAGGAAATTCCCTATAGTTATAAAGGGAGAATTAGAAATAGCATAGAATTAACATTTTAATAGACGCTTCAAGCGTAAAGAAGTGAGCCAGTAAAGGCTTAATGATGATAGTTTATGGAATTATATTGAAATGTAAAAGATTAATAGTTTTTTTATTAATAGGGAAGTTCCAGTCATTGACCTATGGGTTTTTTTGTTGACTACGCAAGTGTTGGCATGCGAAACAATGTAATGAACTGTTTTTGTTCTGCAAGTTATAATATTGAAACAAAAAGTATGCAACATGGATATAATTTTATTATTTTCAAAGTTATAGGTTTTCTGAAAGCATCAGTGCCAAAAATTATTTTCTACTGCCAATTGATTAAATTTTCGATATTTGTGAGATTAAAATCGTAAATTAAATATAGTTTTTTTAATGTTGAATTACGGCTGTTTGACCTCGATAGATATTTATTACACTAGGCTAATTTTATAAGATGTTTTATAGATTTTAAGATTTTAAGATAAAATGCTTTATCTCAGATTGAGATCTTAAGGTAACATAAATAGGAAGCTGGTTAGAATCAATGAAAGTGCAAATACGAGGGTCAATGGCGAGCCGGAATAGCGACACTGTAACCATGCAAATAGGCTGAATAAAAACGATCATTTTGGTGACAAAATAATGTAGAAATAAAATTGGTAATAAAATAAATTACTTATCTTCGATCTTTAATGTTAGTATTTGTTATTATAGCGGTAACATATTATGTATAGGCGGTGATATTCATATGTCTAGTTATCGCGGTTCCTGATAAGAGATACAACCTGGTAACCATAAGACAGATAGCTTAGCTTCATTAATATTGTTCCGATTTTACCTTTTGGTACCCTAAAAACGAGACAGCCATATAAATTCAAATATGTTTATACACATTGTTGCAAATGCGAATAAACTTCCCATTTTATTATCTAAGGAGGAATGCCTCCAGCTTTATCTTAACGGTCGTTTTCAAGTAATAAACTAATATTAATGAGCATCCATTACCCGTTCCGTATTCTAATATAATGTTACCTAAAAGAAATCTGAATACTTACCTACTTATTCGCGAAAGTCGATTCGAATTTAACAAATTCGTATTTAAAAACCGTTACGCTTAACGTGTTAATACACATAAACTATTGGCTATCGTATCTCATGATTTGTTTATATCTATGTAAATTGAGGTGTTCGTAAATCGATTTATTGAGTTATTTGCTCGTTTACAGTGAGTTTTTATAGCTAGACTGTTGATATGGTGGAACTCACTTCCACTCTCCACTTCGTTAACACTTTTCAATATTAGATTCTACTTACTTACTCTGTTGGCTCAGCGACCTAAATTGTGTCTTGGCCTCTGATACGAAAGAGTGCCACTTTGCGTGATCCTTCGCCACTTCTTACCAGTCATCGGCATGAAGCACCCGAAGATCTGCCTCAACTGTATCACTCCAGCGATATGTGGGTCGGCCAATAGGGCGTCTACCTATTGGTCGTTCCAGATACGCTCTCTTCACACCGCGATCTTTTTCCATCTTTTATCCTTTTCAGATTCTGCTTCTACAAAAACAACTGTTGACTATTGAATCTTCTTGGTCAAATAAAAGACAAGTTATGTGCACCAAACATGGAGGTGGACTGGGTATGATGCCTATGATCAGCAGTGGACCACAATAGCCTTTTTTTTTTGTTAAGGCGGGGGAATCCTCATGGGATCCTCCCTCGGGGGAGGTAATGGGTAGTGTTCGACTTTTACAGACTAAATCTGAACCGCCGTGCTATCCGCGTTTTTGTGTCGGTGTATGGCAATGCGTTGCAATACTTCATACACCGACCGCGGGAGACCACAATAGCCTGACTTGGTTTATTGAATGAGATATATTTTTTAGATGTCAAGTACATGTTACTGATATACTAGAAATCAATTGTTTTGTTAAATCAATAGCTCTTTTATCAAACAATACTTAAAGAGAGAAAGTCATTGATACGCGAGACTATTGTGTATAATTGACAGTAGGACGTGTAAGATATCTTTTCATTTGTTCATTTGCTTTGTTTGTATGATGATACTTGAAAATTAATTGATATTTTAATTTGAAGTGCGTCATTCATTACAATAGGTATCTGGTCAATGTTGAAAAAGTATTGTATGGCACTGAGGCTCTAACATTACGTCTTGAAGTAATGTTCTTGTGGTTGTGGAAGCGTGATAACGTTATACACGGCATAAAGTGGCACCTCTCTTCCACATTGACAAATATATTACTACTAGCTGTTGCCCGCGACTTCGTCCCCGTGGGTAGAAAAGATAAGTTATGATTTACATATACCTGCCCTGTTTTTTTTCACATTTTGCATTGTATCTTCGCTCCTATTAGTCGCAGCGTGATGGTTTATAGCCTAAAGCCTTCCTCGTCGAATGGTCTATTCAACACAAAAAGATTTTTTCAATTTGGACCAGTAGTTCCTGAGATTAGCGCGTTCAAAAAACAAACAAACTCTTCAGCTTTATATATTAGTAGTATAGTAGTATAGTATATTAGTATAGTATATATTAGTATAGTATTAGTATAGAGTACAGATTTTGCTCGATAGTCTTGTATAGAAAAGAAGTTCTTTTCGTGGAACTGGTTTTCAACCTTGCGTCAGGGTAAAATCTATCGTAGACAATGCCCTTTGAAAAATGATCAGGTTCTTTTCTCAGGTTCTATTACTTTGCAATAGGCAAATTAATTCTAAAAGACATGCACTCCGGGATTGGATCTTACAACTTTTGAGGTGGTTAAACAACATTTATACTTGAAGCCATCACTTCTGCATACCTACTTAGAAAATGTAAAGTCAAATGAGTTGTAGCTTTTGATTTTTTATGACTTTTAAACATTATCTCATAGATAAAAGCCCATTTATCATCTACTTTACTACCGGAAGCGGTTCGTTTTCAAACATGTTTAGTCGTCAAAAATGAAGTCAGAGAATCTAGTCGTAAAATACACTGACAAATTTATTTCATAAAATTAAAGCATTTTTTTTGTCGAACTGTATTTTGATTGGTTCTTGATCGGTATTTTTTGAACTAGCATACTTATTATTTTTAGTAAAATTAAATATACATAATAATATTTACTCTCAGATCACGACCTCACGACACTGCCATGCCAGTTCCGTACAAGTAACTCAAAGAGAACTTTGCAACAAAAATAACACATTTTTATTATAGCTTTGCTTAACGTCGATGTCTCTTTTCATATTTTTTTTCCTATACCGAAAATAAATATGTTAATATTTCTAGTTATGACAGTTCATGAGATTAAGCTACTTGACAGATGGACGGACAAACGGACACACACCTATATAATATTATGTACTTACAATAATACATAGTTCCATATGACGTCACTCGATAGATCACACATGAGCAATATTGCTTTTGTATAAAGTTATTACATCTTAAATGCTAGTAAAAAACGATAGCCATCGATACTTACTAAACAGCTCATTTAAAGCTGTTGAAAGAGTTTCATCGATAGCCCATTACTGGCATTACCTATCCAGTTAAAATCACTCAGTTATTCAGCTGATATAAACTATGTTCCTGTTAGTGCCTAAGGGAACTGACATCTAATCACCGTGGTTGCCAGCAACTATGCTTGCCTACCATCGTAAAACATTAACTAGTAACTTCTTCCGTTCATAGTTATTACTGAGGCAATTTTGTTAGGTTTTGAATCTATGCCGTTCACAAAGATTGATAAATAAATGAATAAATGCGGACAACACATACATTGTTCTGAACCCAAAGTAAGTTGCCAAAGCACTTGTGTTATGGAATTCAGATACAACGAAGGTACCACAAACACCCAGACCCGAGACAATGTAGAAATGTGATTTTTACATTGACCCGACCGGGGATCGAACCCGGGACCTCAGAGACACCTTGAAACCGGTGCGTACGCCACTCGACCACGGAGGTCGTCAAAGGATTGCTATATTTTGTACGTTTCGCTTTTTGAAGTTCAAAGAGGTTGGTTGTTTACTAATCTGTTATTAGAGCAGAGTGAATATCGTGCATTGTGGCAACAAAAATGGCCATTGTACTGATTGTATAAAATATACGAAAGAAGTGGCAGCCTGTTAAGAAAACTGTTAGTGAAGATAAATGAAAACAAACACAGATTGCGTCATTCCAAATGATTGGTAACAGGTTAGACTCTCCTTACAAATATTAACAGGTACAGCTTATAAAGAACCTACATAAGAACATATGGGATAGACTTAGGTGCTTCCTTTTAATAAGACTTATGCCAGTGTGACGCTAGAAGCCTAAATACGGCGACGGCCTATCGCTTTCAACACTACAAGTCCTACGAGATGATGGTAATCCTCTAGATTAAATAGTATGGCAAAGGAGAGAAATAGTCCCTTTAATGTAAAAGCGAAAGGGCTCAAGAGGTCGACCAGATTTTAATGTCCTAATGATTTAATACAAAATTTAACTGGTTCTAATTTATGTGCAATGAAAAGGGCAAATAATAGGCCATGTTTATACCGTCGTAAATAAGTTTAAGTAAGTAAATCTTGTGATTCAAAATAAATTATAAATTGAGTTCAAATGTGTGGTAAATCGTTATTTAGTATTGTGGTATTCTGCATAGTAAATATATCAATGTCCACAATTGGCCATTTATTAACATGTACATGCTTCAGAGGTAAAATCAAAGAGGAAAATATTATAGCTCATACAAGAATATCACTTTACAAGGGTGGAAATAGGACCTCAGTTTCTTTATAAGGATTTGCTGCTCAAATGTAGGACCAATTTTTACGATAGGGTTAGATTGAGCTAGAAAAAGAAAACTGGCTATGCTTCACCACATTAAGTAACAAATACATGCGGGTAAAGTCGCAGGAAAACCTAGTAGGTATCAAGGTCTGCCGCTACTTAGCACGGACTGAGCAACAACCAACCTGTTAAAGTAATTTTAATCAATAACATCCACTCTGAAAATATTGACGTATTTTACTTACCTTGTTGACATTGACGGGTGCGGGTAAATTTGAAAACTGTTTAATAAAAAGCTTATTCAAAACATTCTGGTATACTCTTTTTCTGTTGACGTTCTGAATGACAAATAAATAAACGCGAGTAAAAGTCATGAAATTAGATATTAAGATGCAAAAAAATGCAACTTTAGTAATACCATGTCTTGCTTACCTCAATATTAAGAGAAAGTATAATAATAGTAGAATTTGATTATCAATAATTTATATTATTGTATATTTAGCAGGTGATTGTCTACGCATATAAAACGATGCAACTTTCGTTAGCATTTGTATTGAATGTTTGCATTGACCAATAGTGAACGGGTGCATTGATTTACTCAACCTTGGAATCATTCCCTTCGCTTCTAATTATGCGTTTGTTTTAATTGAGTAGAATCCAATAAACTTAATATTTGATACCGGTTGCTATTTAAGAGTTAATGAACTGATTATTGAAGTCTTGCAGTCATCGTCATCATCATCAACCCGTATTATTCCAATGCTGGGCATAGACCTCTTCCAGCGCACGCCTCGAAGCTAGATCTTCAGCTCCCCTCCTACGATCCTTGCCTTACAAATATCATCACCTCAACAGGCTAAAGCAACAAGCAGACGGTTAAACTAATTTAATAACTTTTTTATAAGACTGATGAGAGTTTCTCGACTAAAGACTACTTTTTTAACATTTGTTTTTCAAATAAGGTCACTCACTAAAATTTCAGGATAGATTTTGACAACTTGTAAACATTTTTTCAACTGCTTTGTTTCTATTTTGCTCTAAATTTACTAGTTGGTGAAAGCTTATGTAAAAGCCAACTACCTACTTAAAACCTCTCTAGCCCTCAAAACAATTGAACAACCATTCATTTTTGCCATGAATATTGTTTTAAACTATCTTATAAAACCCATAAAACACAGTTAAGTGCTGTTCCGCAATAAATATTCACAGACCTAACCATTAAGGTTTTCTAACTATAACTAGGAATGACTGTGTTCAACAGTTACTAGGGCCGCATTAGCGTCATCTAGGTCAAGGCAAATAAAAATATATAGCCAGTACTTAAGGGAGAGGTAAAGTAGAGGCTAAATATCAATATTAGTGGAGTACTGATCTAAGTAGAGTAGAAACCGCTGACAAGAAGAGATAGGATTTTTTCTTGTAGAACAATAGAATTGAAACTGGATGTTTTGTTGCTGAAAGGCAATGGCTTAAAGGTCATTAACAGCCTAGCCTTTCCCAACTATGTCTGGGTCGGCTTCCTAATCTAATCTTCTTTATCTAATCCGTTGCTGCCCACCAACCCAGTTACCTGGGCAACACGGGACCCCTTAGTTAGACTGGTTGTAAGAATTTCTAGCTTCTGTTCACCCCTAATGACTGTCAAAGATGTATGAATAACAGCTGGGACCCACAATTTGACGTCCTTTCTGTAACACGGAAGAACTCATTATGACAAAGATGATCACCTATCCACGGACCGCACGTGTTAAGCTTAGAATACCTTTAGCCACGAGCTCTACCAACGGCTTGTTAGAGACCAAACAAGTATTTTTTCCCTGATTTCATCGCAATCTTAAGTTAACTGGAAATCACGTAAGATATGATAATTATTACGACCGTCCTAAATGCGATCATGACACGGATAGGGTGATCAGATCAAGCGAGTGATACGTAATATTTAACCTCAGTTTATGTAGGGACGAGGCGACATCCGAAGGCACGATCATTAGATATCGCGATATTTGATTCAAATGTTTTGGAATGTTAGTGGCGTCTTAGGCTGTACCGTGTACATGCAAGTATACTATTGAATTAATTTAAGTGCTTAAGAAAAGGTAAACGATCAGAAACATAATAGACGGTGTCGCTTTATGAATAAATAAACTTTGTCGACTGGTTTATTTCAATGACTATGATTAGGTAATCGTTATTGTTTTTATGTATGTGTTTTAAGTCGCGATTTATTGTTACACAAATATGCATCAAGATTGTTTACTATTTAAAGAACTTAAACAGTATAATTGCGTTATTGAAATATGACTTACATTCAAAGACCTACTTATAAATGAATAATTAAACCTAGATATACTTTCCTATATCCACTTATTCCGAACAACTCTTGCAAAATCAACAATCCAATTAAAATCGTTATTTAAATACGCAATCAAATAAATCAATCTCACTGTATAATTACTTGATTAATTTAGAGATTTGATGTCAAATATCGGTTATTATATAATATTTTATACGTATGATCCGGTGTTTGGCGTAACATATAGGAAGAACAATATTCTCAGTTATGTAAAGTTCTTGGTTGTTATCTAACGTCGTAAACAAGATTATTAGAAGTGTTAATGCGACTTTACTTCCCATTTTTTAGACTTTTTGTATAGTTGTGATCCATTCTTATTCTGGGCCTCAAATCCACTATTTACGATGGCCGATGAACGAATGGAAATTAAACTAAATTTGACATTTTTCCAATATAAAAATTGGGAATTTATTGACAGTTGACAGTAAGTGTTCCGCTCCGTATTGAATTTGGGGTAAATTAAGTTAAGCGTTGATACCACTTTCCCGTTTAGTATGAAATTGGTTTTTAAACAATCCCGTACTATGGATTTTAATCCTGGGGTTTTCACAAAACATTTAAGTCACATGCACGAAGACACACACGAAACTGTTTTCAGATCAAATCTTGTCAAAAAAACGAATGCTTTCTGACCAATCGACAGCCAAATGTTTTAAGTAATGTAGACCAGAAAAAACATACCGTTGCTATGTAGCAGATAGGCTAAAATAATTGTATCTGGGTGCTATTTTACGACCAATAAAAGACTCGTTTAATTTCTTTATTCGTTTTTGAAAGTTTCTGTCTATCTTTAAAACCGTTAACATTTAGGCCTACACAGATTTTTATATCGTCCAAAGGCTTTAGTCTAAAAATAATGTTGAGTGTCACGTATTAAATATCGATTTTAGATAAACTTTGATGACAGTTTATTTCTTTACAGTTTTTATATTGGTAAAGTTTGTTACAATTTATGCAGTCAGTATTATCATAAAGAATTAATCTATTTTATGTCTAGCACTGGACATGTATCGATTTAGAAAACCATTTCTTTTTTGTATTTTTTTTTTCTAATCTACCCATTACAAACTCATCACTCTATGTCGCGATAACGACCAAATAGAACAGATTTTTAGCTTGTATCTTTCTTATAGCTTTAAAGCCGTAAGCTGTCATGCGAAAGAGCCTTAATTAAATCAGATCTATACTGTTTTACTGTTTTTGTAAATACTAGCTTTGACTATTCTATCAAACTATGAACTCCTTAACAAAGATACTTTTGGCCGACATCTGCGACAGCCATAATGAAACATTACGGTTCACAATGATGATTAAAAGTTAGCTTTAAGTCTCACACATACGTCTTACTGCTGGGCACAGGCCTCTTCCCGTTTCGCACATCATCATCTGCCTAGCCTTTTCCCAACTATGTTGGGGTCGGCTACCAGTCCAACCGGTTTCAGCTAAGTACCAGTATTTTACAAGGAGCGACTGCCTGGGCAACACGATATCCCTTGGTTAGACTGGCTATCAGACTTTTTCAGCTTCTGACTATCTGTAACGACTGTCAAAGATGTAAGAATAACAGCCGGGACCCACAATTTAACGTGCCTTCCGAAACACGGAGGAGGTAATGACAAAGATGGTCACCCATCCACGGACCAACCGCGTCAAGCATAGCTTAACCTGTGTTCGAATCACTTATGCGGTTATAGCTTAGCCACGAGCTCCTCCGTTCCCGTTTCACACATATCAAATGAAAAAAGGGTTTTGAGCAAATCAAAAAGAATAATCTCCTGATAATTAGCCGGACGTTTTTTAAGTTTTATAACCAGCAAAAAACTGTTCACACGCTCATCCTTGCAAAATATCCAAGCTTAATGTAAAAAGTTAATTTTTAAAATATCACTAGAGTAAATATTTACGGTTCTGATTGGAAAAGGTTGATTATATCTCTACAAACACTTTGATTTATAACTATTCTAAATAACAATAATTTATGAGGTGAACTCGAGTTTTATGAGCTTTCGCGAATATCTAATAATAATCAATCTACATATACATGTTCCTAAAAAACAGTGATATCGTATTTTTTGAGAAATTAGACTGTATCTTGTTTTTGTTCTCTGATTTCGTATTTACTCATTCAATGTCCGGGTTGCATTGATTAAAAAATTTCGTCAAATAAAACAGACACTTAATTGAAAAATTGAAAAATGTGTTTACTTCTTTCGTACTAAATTTTCATCAGCTGATCTTTGTTTGCAAGAATGAATTACTTTTTAAGATCTATGTTTTTTTATTGAAAGTTGGCTATTTCCAGATGCATTCAAAAATGACCGGGGACTTTTTAAACTCTTATAATCTAGGAAGGAGCTAAGTGTGCTGATCGCTGGTGATGAAATCTTCGTCTCTTTTTTGGATACCTGTCGAACAAGCTTAACATTTGCAGGAAAAATTATCTTCTAGTTCAGATTTTTGCCCAACTGTCATTTGTTCCTAAGGCTTTGCTTAGGCTTACTAATTCGATATTATTCCATTTCTTTTTCTGTATGGTAATCTTGCAGTATTTGTTTTAACATCCTACTTTGAAGCTAAGCCGGGTTTGATAAAAAAACGTAATTAATTAATTTTAATGAGCTATTTTACATTATCATTATAAAAACTCGTTAATTCTTTAAAAACTGGATGAATGAAAGTAGATTTAAATTAAAATTCCTTGTTTGTTCTAGATTATATTGAATTTAGCTAATTAGTAGCTTGTGGGTATGTTAGTTCGTGTAAACAACAAAACTTTTGTATTTGTGTGCAGAAGTAATCAATATTAATTTATTCCTAGGATATTATGCAATTTGTAAATTTGTCTCATACATAATTTTTATGTTTAGTGTTGCAACATCCATTTAAGATGGCGCTACCGTCAATAAGACGTAATGACGTCAATAAGATTGAATTCATTACGTGTGTGTATTATATCATAAGAAAAATAAACAAGAAAGAAAGACGGTGATTTCCCGAAGCTATAGAAAAAGTTGACTCAGCAGAAGGATACATAAGCTAAAGTCAAGTCAAGTGTTTGTGCGATCCACAAATGCTTGTCTTTGAAAGGTTTACTGGAAGAAAACCCATTATTAGGCTAAGCTCGCCTTTTGTACCCACTATTTATGTTAATTTATTATTAAAAATATCTGTTGGTTGATCTAAGCCTGAGTGTCGTTGTGCAGCGTAAAGATGTATGAGACCCCGCGCAACATAAGGATAAAATTCTGCCATAACGGACCTCCTTTGTATTTTCGTCTAGGTTCTTCCTAGTCGCGCCTAAAAAAGTTTTTTTCAAAAATTAATATCCCCTATTGATATCAACTCAAAATTGAAAATCGGAAGCCCAGATCTAAGTAATTAAAAATCGGCAAATGTGATTTGTATGTGTTTGGAAGTTCACAAGCACACTCATCATTTAGATCACTATGAACGAAAAAGAAATGATGTCAAAAAATGTATTTTGGTCAACAACACACACTTACCATTATCGCTTGAGATTAAGAAGATAAATCCAAAGCAATTACAAAAGTATACTCAATCACAAAGATTTATCCTATCCAAAATACTAGTCAGGAACTAGTTTCTAATAATTCTAATCAGCTATGCGTTTTTCAGCCTCTACCGTCCATTAGCTGTGAAATAGATACCAACTTTGATCTTAAGCATTATATTTTACGAAACGAAATTACTTTACATAAATAAGCTTGTTTTGTTCTGTATATATTAAATAAATCGATTTTAAGGTCATTATCCTTGCGTTAGAGAGTTTTTTTAATTCTTTTGAAGTCTAGTTTTAGCAAATAATTTATTTTATCAATTCAACTTTGGATCTTAAATGGTACACTTTGAAATACTGTGGTGTAGGTCACCAAGCCAATGAATGTTTGACAATTTCAATCATCGCGTCTTGTAAATATTAATGTGATTAAAAAGGTTGTTCCATGTCTGAGTGTTTCTTTGGGTATGTGACTAAAATTATAAGAAATTTAGAGAAATGCGAGGAATAAACATGCGTTAACGTTTTACCATAAACTGTTTCAGTATTCCTGGTAGCTTTACATAGGCGTATGCAATTCTTTACCATACATAAATAAAAAACATACCGCCCATTAAAATGCCCGAGAATCTTTCTGAAAGAATAACAGATACATTTTACACAAAAAAAGAACTCTTCAAAATGCCGCTCTTACGTATTTCGATATTTAGGCCTTCGCGTTGACTACTTTACGGCGAAGCTTACGGTTGTTACGGTTTCCAGAGGATAGCAATGCCATAATACTTTTCTAAATAAGACAAGGGTTTTTCATTACAAAAAATTGACAGCCGACAAAACTCAACTGACCTGTCAACTTTTTTTTAAACATACGAGTCGATTCGTATTTTAAACGCGGCGCCCCAAGCCTTTTTTTTTAAACGAAATCCTCCCCGGAATCTCCCCAGATGCCCTTAAACTAAGAAAAATCCGAACGGATAGCAACTCAGCATAGCAACTGTAGATAAGTCTATCACTTAATTGAGCATTTAGTATTTAATACATTTTTAACTAAGAGAAATCCTAGTTTAAGAAATGGTCAATAAAAGCTAGTGATATAGGCAATCATGGGCAATATTGTTGCCTTGAAAGGTCACCGTCACACAGTTTTTATTCCAGTCATAAAATAAACTGGAAAGTTTTATGGTACCCTACCGGTATGAAGTTATTTGAGGTCAATAAAAACTTAATTAGCGAAAGTTTATTTTGATAAGAAAATTGCCGATAGGAGCTTGTTAGGTTGGAGTTTAAGATATCTGTAAACATTTGAAGGTTAAGATAATAATAATAATATTTAAATAGTATCGCTCTACTGGTCTATTCATAGTTAACGTACAAATTATGTTATATCGAATGAAATCCACAAATAAGTAGATATTATATCCATAAAACAATGAAGGTAACTTGGTACTTGGTACTTGGTGATGGGCTCCTTTTTCCGCACGTAGGCTCTAAGTCGGCCCATTGTGCGTCAGGTGGCTTTGGGAGGCTGTCAGTCCAGCCATCCCAACTCCCTCCAGAAGCGCAGAAGTCTCCTGGGACGTTCGCAGGCTTCTGTGACGGAGCTCGGTGAACCGAGGATCCCTGCCCGGCATTCCGCGACCCCCGTGCACTCCAGGAGCACGTGTGCCGCTGATTCTTCATGTTGAAGACAGCCTCTACATAGTGGACTATCTGTAACATTGATGGTGAAAAGGTGTTTATTGAGTGGAATGTGCCCGGTCAGCGAGCCCACCACTATTCGTAAGTCGACCCGCTTTAGCCCAATCAGGCCGCGAGACAGTTTCGGTGAACGGATAGGGACCGCCTCCCTTGACTGTCTGCAGCCGTTAACTGTAGCCCAGCGATCGTTGTGATTGTTAGTAGTCTGTCGCCTTAGCCATGACCTGCACTGGCCAAAGGGCACAGGCAGGTATGGCCGGGGGCCAAAGATCCGCGTGTCCGATCCCCTCCTTGCCAGCTGATCAGCAGCGTCGTTTCCTAGGGATCCGCTGTGGCCTTTTATCCATTGCAGGGTCACCATGTTGCTTGCAGCAATGCGCTCAAGTGCTTGGTGACACTCTTGTATCAGCGACGATGTGATGATGTAGTTGTCCAGTGCCTTCAGAACCGCCATGCTATCGGAGAGAATCCTGATGGCTTGGTCCTGGATCCCTCTTCTTTCTATAGCTCTGGCCGCCTGGGTGATGGCTACACACTCGCACTGGAAGATCGAGTTATCTGCACCCAGAGGTATTGATATGTTGATGTTCAGGTCCATTGAGAATACTCCAGCGCCCGTGCTTGAGTCCGTCTTTGAGCCATCTGTGTAGACGCGTACCTCGTGTATTCCCGAGGAATCTTGTTTGTTTTCTGTAGTTTGTATCGTGTATGCTTTGTTGAAGACATACATCCTAGGTATTCGGTCACATGGTGCATTCAGCATTGGTATGGACTCAAGGCTTTTGTGCCATATGTCACCATGACCTCTAGATTGTGCGCGCCACAGTCCCGAGTGTTGTAGTCTTGTAGCAGCCACCGCTGCCTCTTGTTGTATGAAGAGATCCAGCGGTGGCAGTCCAAGCAGCACTTCCAGAGCCGCTGTTGGTGTTGTTCTCATGCATCCTGTGACAGCACAGCATGCTAGCCTTTGGAAGCTTTGTAGTTTATCCATGGCGGTAGTTAGTTTGGTCCTGGGCCACCATACTACCGCTCCATATGTGATGATTGGCCTTATTACGGCTGTGTACAACCACAGGGTAATCTTGGGTGAAAGGCCCCATATTTTCCCCATTAGTCTTTTACATTGCCAGAAGTTGATGCAGGCTTTGTTGAGTTTTTGTTCTACATGTTTATTCCATAGCAGTTTGTTATCCAGGGTCACTCCCAGATATTTGACGTCACTGGTCAAACAGAGTTCGGTGTACAATGAAGGTAAATTGAAAACAGAAAATTTCAACACATTGACGTCAATGCTTGATCATTTACGATGCCTAAACCGCGCTGCCCCGCAATGTACAAAAACATACGCGATATACCCATCAAAACTCAACTAGACTAGTTCAATTATAGACTCTTTACACAGACAAATTAGGTTCTTAAATAAATACCAAACAAAAACAAGTGACGGCTATCAATCATTTTAAGTAACAGATTGATTTACAGTATTATAAAGTAATAAAAGCATAAAATGATTAGACACAAAATTTACGCCTACCACTATCTCTTGCCGTAAAACTGTATCGGTTGTTGAAGCGAGACAGTGTACTAAACGGAGAGTGCTCTCTCTCTTGCACAATTATAACTAACTTGCTCTAAGAATTAATGGTACAAGGATTGTTAAGATTTTTATGAATGTACTAATTGAGTCAGGTTTTGGGTCACTCACGGCTATTAGTGGACGTGTCTAAGAAGTATTTTATGTATGTCTTGTAATCTAGAAAACACATATTATTTATTGATCCTGCAAATAACGGTCGTGTGTTTATAAATTACTGTTGAATATAATAAGTGCTAGATAACGCCTTCTTTGGCTTCCGACTGGTTTTTTTTTCGTATTTTGAATTAGGAATGCTTTCCAAGATGGCGCATGAATTAGTTTTGATGGGTTTTTGAACCTTTTTGAAATTTGAATTAGGAATGCTTTTCAACATGGCGCATGAATTAGTGTTGTTAGGTTTTTGAACTCTTTGAATTTGAATTATTATAATAATTTTGTTTTAATGGCCTTGCAGTTCGTTATAGACCGCCTGTGTTTTGCGAATAGTATAATCTTATTAAATGAGATGTCAAAGCTCAAAGTCAACCTTTAAAATTAATGAATAAATCGACATTGCTTAACTAATTCTAATTATTAGGTTACCTAGTTCTAATTATTTCAAAATTCATCATTTATCTACATAATACATCTTTTGCGCAATATTATGCGGTATGCAAAATAAATCCATGCCCAATAAAAAACTTTTTTAGTTAATTATTCAAAAGTATTCAATATCTGATCAATTTGAAAAGTATTTTGTTTAGAAGTGAAAGCCATTATGTTAATTAAGTCGACAATCTGTCTCATCTACATTATTCTCAATTATACATATTTTTTTGGAAAGTCAGCAGAAAAAAGCGCTTTAAAACAAGATGGTTAATATTAACTCTACATTTAAGCGCTCGTTCAAATTAAACGTATGGCCGCCTTAGCCACCTATTTTGACAGTGTGTTAGCTAGTGTGATACAATAGTAGCTGACCCAGGCCCACTTCGTCCGGCCATAATTCTCGGTTAATATACATAGTACAATACCTACTCACAAATAACGTGGATTTATATTGGTAAAAGAATTTTCAAAATCGGTTCAATAGATCCAGAGATACAATGTTACAAACGCATATGCCTATCTTATTTAAAACATTAGTATAGATACCACCTAGTATAGTCACCATGCTAAAGCGTGCGTGTTGAGTGTTACACTGAACTTACTATGTGTGGTCCGGGTTTGATCTCCGCGACACAAGGATTAATAATTTTTGTGCACTAACAATCATTGGGTCTCGTTGGATGCAAGAGAGACATATTATGGAGAGGTCTATATCCAGCAGGGGACAGCTATAGCGTAAGATGGTGATGATGAACAATCATTGGCTGACAATATGTTTGATGAGAACTTGTCTTTAAGACTATCATGATTCAATAGCGCTGAACAAGCACATACGCTGCTGGAATTTATTTCATATACCACACATTTTACTTTAATGTCGTCTTTATATCAAAGTATTAAGGTCGATTGTTGCTATTAAAAATAATGCGAGATTCGACATATGCCTTTGAATAAATTAAAAACTTATCGCATTCCATATCTATCAATGAAAGACAAGATTTAAATTTTAGAGCATTCTTCATTAGTTTCATTCCGACAATTGCCAGTCATATGTCCAATTCACGATTAATTTGTTAATGGTTTAAAGAAAGATGAAATCAAGAGATATGAGTTTTTAGTTAAAATTCCAGCCGTGAATTTAAGAACTAATTTGTATCTACAATAGTTTATTGGGTTTTTATGAATTTTTCAAATCATCATCATTATCCACAGCCCTTGTGTTCCCACTGTTGGGCATAGGCCTTTCCTTTTTCGTGCCATTTTCTACGGTCATTTTAAATTTTAAACTTTTCAGATACATCCTTTCAAATATGTTAATATTTTTTACTTGTTATAAAATCTGATTCAAAATCAAGTCTACCCACACACAAAATCGCTATTAAAAATTGGTTCTCAATTCGAAAGCTACATGACAGATGCAAGACGATAATAATGTGATAATCTTTTAATATTCATGAAATAAACAGAATTGTGTAATATTGTGAAACAGTAACAAATTATTTAAACATTTATACATTAAGTATAATAATTTATACATAAGTCTGTGTAAAATATATTAATATAAACCTGTTGTTGAAGAATAAATGCATCTGTCTTTTTAATTAAGATGCAAAGATGGAAGACAAATACATTGACCCCAAGTGACATGAAAGACTATAAAGTTTTATTGTGATTAAGTTTTTATGTGTTTCTATCACTAAAATTCCTTACAAGGTGTGCATTAACTTATGTTCTCGCTTTAGGGGGCCATCTAGCACCTCTTAAAGATAGATTCTTCCTTCCTCCATCACTTTAAATTCAAATTATTGATTTGTATATGGGTTTATATAAAAAGTACAAGTGTGAATGATAAAATATGGACCTAAAATATATATACACATACACAAAAAGAACGATGTTTTATTTACTTAATTTAATTTTTATTATAACGATAATGCAAAACACTGAATTACATTAAATGAGCTTCTTACACAGGCAATGAATATATGGCAACTTAAATTCCTTACAAAGTAAAGTATTAAATTTAAATATTATCCCCCATGTAACTGTCTTTATAAGGCTAATACTCATTAAGCGATGGGTTTCGCCGCATTACCCACCGTTTAATATTATATAAAACAATAATAATATACTTTCAAAGGTTAAACATAAACCTTTATTTCTCATATTCCAATGCTTATGTCGAAACATAAAAATAAAAAACCAATATAAAAAGTAACGACAATATAATGTATTGAAATAAAATATTTATCTCGTTCTATATTCTTTAATTATTATGTTGCAAGAGGTATTTAATAGCTTTCAGTTTATAGTTTTTCCTTCTAAGTTAAATTAATGCATGGTTATGAAACATTTTTATCGTGACGTAGGTAAATCACGGCGTGAGTGTTATCTTTAAAGACATTGCTTATTATAATACAAAAATATTTTTTTATAATAACTATGGTGAGACTGATTCATTATTAAATGATGTAACAGTTTACTCACGCGTATTTATCGGGGGTGGCCGACTAGTTTCGGACAGAACCGGAGTCCTTAATCATGAGCTGACGCGGCTGGATCGCGAGCCGAACTAACTAAACTAGTAGGGCACCCCCGATTAATACGCGTGAGTAAGCCGTTATATCATTTAATAATTACAAAAATAATGTTACCAGCCTTTAAATATCCCAATATTTGGAAACGACCTCTACCTATATACTTGAGTGAGACTACAACTAATTTAATTAATCACACGTTTAAAAAAAATACATTATATATCTAATATATAAAATTCCCGTGTCACGATGTTAGTTACCGTACTGCTCCGAAACGGTTTGACCGATTCTTATGAAATTTTGTATACATATTGGGTAGGACTGAGAATAGAACAACATCTATTTTTCATACACCTGGGTGACAAGGGTTGCCCACTCTGACATTATTTTTTTATTTTTTTGGACGAAATTTTTTGTTTTTATATTTTTATTATGTAGCATTAAAAAATACATCCAACTAGATATAATTTATCAGGCAAAACGACGTTTGCTGGGTCAGCTAGTATATATATATATATTTAGAAGACCTACAACCTGGTGTCAGACAGACGGGCATACAAACATATAGACAGTGGAGCCTCACTAATAGATTTCCATTTTTACCCTTTGCGTATGCAATCCTAAAAACCTCAATTCCGCAACCATAATTTAAACAATTTCCTTACATCAACAGTGATTTGAATGTCGCAATTATACGCACTACGTACAAAGTCGCGGAAACTATCGTGTTATGAGAAAAACTCGAGTATATCCGGGAAGTCGATGCGACTATCAAGTAGTAGTCGATCAATGTAACTGCTCATTGTTCCCATGTTAACATGAAAACTTCGACGAAATGTTCATTATAAACATTTCCTCGGTCTAGCGTTATTTCGACGCATATCCAAACGTCACGTAGTCTGTCATATACATGGTGAACGTCTGATTGAGTAGACTTCATTTAATTTTGTTTTCAGTGCTTAAAAAAGGAAAACAATCATGGTGTTATTTTTGACTAAAACTTCAGTTTGAAATGCGACTTAAACAATGTAGAACAGCAATAAAGATAAACAAATTAATTACACCACTGAAATAATATAGGTATGTTAGTCAATTCTTTAATACGTGTTTGTATTGAAAGTCACACCAAGATCGTTTACCTTTAGAACCTAAAAAATGTAGTAGGGATAAGTACACTGGTAGGGAATTGTTCTTTTGATCATTTAACCCAGTAATATTAGGCCTTGCCGCTATTGAGTCTGGAAATACACAACAATCCGAAAGGAAGCAAAAGTTAAAAACAAAACACATACCGTACAACATTTTCTCATCTGCTAGAAATTTCATTTGTTAAGCGCATTATTTTGGAGTATTGGCTACTTGCTTCGAGTATATTGTTTATTTTAATTATAAAAAATAATTAACATGTTCGGAATCTGTTCAAACACATTGGCTCCGTAATAATAAGGCACACCTTTTTAATGCCCCATACTCACACATTCAAATAATTTATGACCAGTAATTCCAAAAATATTACATTCTCATCAAATTAATGGCCAAATACAGAAGATAACCTCTTTTTTAAGTTAGATTAATTAAAGTAATTATGTAAAAGTACAATTTTGTTAATTAATAAACGGTTTCTAAACCTTTGGTAGTCATGTATCATTACGAAAATAATACTTCAAGAGGCGCTTAGAGATTAAATCGCGGAATACCGAATAACTCATTTGGAGGTAAACGCTTGATAACTTTAATTATATACAAGGAAGATAGTTATTAAAGATATTGGTAAAATTAAGAACGTAAGTTATTAGGGTTCCGTACGCGAAGGGTTCTCATAAGAGGACGGCTTCACTGCCATAAATCTTTTTATCTTGAGCCACGATTCGCCATAGATAAAAAATGAAAGTAAACTAACTATAATTAATGTAACTCGAGGTCAATGGTTAAGTACCCAAAAATGATTTTCTTTAAAGTATTGCAATCTAATACGGGAAAGGGTAGGATGTTGCCCAGTAGTGGGAGGACAAAGGCTTTGAATGATAATGATGATTGCAATCCGAGCCGATTTTTTATTAAATTTTTAATCTCATCTCATTTCTCTGATAAATATTCTATTTTTTTATAAATCATATAAAATATAATGTTCACAGAATGTTTTCATAACTCCTCTGGGTAATAGGTTTGACACATACAAGATAATGTGAATCCCACTCACACTTGACCATTTACGGTTTACAAATGAAAGTTTGTAGTATACTCAAAGTTTTTTGATAATTTCGCTTCTGTGTTACGAATCGCAAACCGGTTTTAAAGTAATTGATATGATGGGCTGGTTGAGAAATAAATTAGACATTAATAGCTATTCTAAATGGTCTACAATTTTATAAAAAATATATAGGCGTAATACATTTTTGACTATATCAGTGTATCATGGTTTTTGACCGGATTTCTGTGGCCTGAATTATAACGTATTGAAGTTTAAGAAGGACGTACAAATGAGCATTTGTTTTTGGTTAAAACTAGCGACATGTATGGTTAAGGCGTTCTGCCTACCTACTTACAGAGATAAACATTATATAAATTGATATAATGTAGTGATAAAGAGGAAATTAAATGAGGACCTCGTTGTTTGTACTTTTTATTATACTTCGACGACTCCTCATTTTTTTTCTCGACTTTACATGGACATGTCATGTCATGGTATGCGGAAGAATGATTATCATGTGGTGAAGATGTAGAGCATGGATGTGGATGGCTATAGGGGAAGAGGACGACTAAAAAAACGATGAATGGGTTGTGTTAAAGACGAAATGCTAAGATTTTGGTATAACGTCAGATAGAAAGATATGGGAGAAGAAGACATGTTGCGTCGACCCGAACCAAAAACTTATAAGCGCAATTGAATGATCATCAGATGATTCTCTGTAATATGGAAATCGTCAGAAGTGACCTCTTAAATTTTCACCTGGTCTTTCAACGAGTAAATCAAAATCAAATCAAAATCAAAAGTCATTTATTCAAATTAGGCTACTAAGTAGCACTTTTTGAAGGTCAAATTACATTGACAGCACCCAGTTTTGCCCACCCGTCACCGCTTCCTAAGTGCTTTTGCTGTGAGAGAAGAAACGGCGCAACAAACTCCCCAGCAGCACGCTGTCTTTCCATTTACAATATAATTATTAAAAAATATATCAAAATAAGTGTGTAGGTGCCGTGCCAAATAAACAAAAATTTGAGGTCATGGTACCTAAGCCACTATGAACTTAAACTGTCAACTACTCGGCCAAGGTCAGCAGACCGACCAGCCACCGCAAGCAGCACCCGTTCACGAGTATGACGCAAGGGTCAGCCATCACCTCCCTCGCCATATTTGAGGGAAGGAGGTGACCCGACCCAAGACGCCACCGCAGGCGGTGACGACTAAGGGAGCATGACGTATCTGCTGCCGGCTAATAAAATAAAACTCAAAGAAAGAAATACCCCAAACGTTGATTTACCTGGCACAGCCCCGAACACGGAGGCGGCATAAATTGCTACGTCATTCAATCTTATAATTAATAAAATTATACATGTCAAAATTTCTAATAAAGAACATATACGTTTATGCGTATAATCATACTAAAAATAAAACAAAATAGGTAACACAATGTTACATACATAAAGTATGCCTATCAAATAACATAATAATCGTAATAACACGTCATACATTAATCCACACTAAAACCGTCCTGTGTTAATCACGGCGACCAACTATTTTTATCATTCAAGTAATCATTTATTGTATAGTAAGCCTTCTTGCATCTTGCAAATAGAAAACAAATCTATGACCGACCTCCACGAACTATAAACTGTTTGGAATTTATATTGATTTAGCAAGTGTAAAACTTATTATAAAACACAGCACGAGCTACATAAAAATACAGCTATTTTTCAAGATTTGATTAAAATACCGATTTTTATAACACCCATTACAACAAAAAGGGTAAAGAAACCTATCAAACATTTTATTGCCGGATCTGTCCATTGACCACAGACCTAATAAAATGTAGAATTGTAAGTACATAGAGTATAGCTACTAAATAAAATCAATTTGAGAACTGTAACCGTGTAAACAGGTAGTACGAATAGTTAACGTGATTTACAGACAATTAAACAAAGTGTGTTACAACGTACATACATCAAATAACAAGAGCTGAAAACTGGAATCCTCTTGGGTCCTAAATTCACCTCATCTCAAACTTAAAGGTCAGGTGATTCTGATTACGCGTAAGTCACACTTTATTAAATGAACAATTATGAACTGATCCCATGAAAGATATTTCATGACTATTTATGTTCAATTTAAGATTATCGGCTCCAAAGATGCCTTATTCAGTTATTTTTAGCGGGTCTATCTATTCTTTGTTCTGTGTCATTTGTATATAAATCCCATAGAAAATGAGAAGGGCGTTATTACAGCCGGTAGTTTGTTCTGTCGTCAAAGGCACGGATGGTTAACTTTTTGCTCGAAGTCATTTGCCTAGTGCACTTGATGAAGCCTAGATCGCTAATGTCTTCATTGTAAATTGCAGGGAAAATGCATTTTTGTTTAAGAAGCTTGAGAGTTGAGCCCTTTAGTCAGCTGGCATGATGAGATGGACCTACACAATGAATGATTATACTTGATGCTGGGCAAGCTTCATGACACTGGACAGTACTGTGAGATATGCGACCAGAAAATATCAGTTTCAGAAGAGAATTTAAAACTGTTTTTCAATATAATTTATTTACTCACTCCTATTTAGGATTGCTCGACTAATTTCGGACTTAAGCCGAATCCTTAATTATGAGATAACCCGTCGATAGCGAGTGGACTAAACGACAGTTCTCACAGAAGAAAACGCATTATGAATCTGCCTCCTAATGGTTACAATAATAATATTTTTATGACAGAACTGACCTACTACTACAAGGCTAACAATTCAGCATTTTTAAACAAAAAGATTTAAGACTTTTTTTTTATTAGATTCTCAAAGTATTTCGGAAACCAGCGAAAGCCAGAGCGGCTCATGGCCTACGAACTTTGCCCTAAATACTGTTTTTTGCAGATCTTTAAAACGGCAGTTAAAAAATATGATAGTCATAGATGTTAATTGTCGAACTCAAAGACTTAATTGGTGCCCTCACCATCTGTAAATGGTCTTCAGTTTTTATCTCAGGGAACAACGTAAACTTGCGAATACAATATTATTCTTCAAAACACGTACCTATTCGAAACTGATTTGACAAGTTTCATTAGAAAATAAAGGCATATAAAATTAACTTACCTCATTAAGTATCAATTTTATAGTTTACATGTATTCGAATTTAAATATATTTACTTGAATAATAAATTTTCTATCCTTATTACTGTGAATACTACATTTATATGAACTTTCGTAATAAACGTTCGCTTCAAAAGGACTTTCTTTGACCTTTCAATAAGTAAACATGACCTAACTGAATGATACAGGTATTATTTTAATCGTAAAATTTCTAACACCTAAGTGTTCGGGGTTTATGTTTTAAACCAGTATTCATTTTTCTATTTAGATGTTATCGTAGCGATCTTCCTTACTTTAACGAGGTAACCCTTTTCTAATGGATTTCTTTTGCCACTTTACCCTTGTACACTAAGATCGTTTTCAAATGATAGAACAATCTCTCTTCCACAAATTTAAGGCTGTGTTTCCAGCAGAGATGTCTGGTTCTGATTTGAAAATGTGTGGCGGTTGCCGCTAACCTGTGCGAGCAAAATGTATCGTATACCTGAGCTGGGATATGAGCAATTAAAGGGCGAATCTCTTGTACATATGCAGAACTCTAAGTAAGACTGGTTAGTAGACCTCCAAGACCTCCAAAATTGGAAACAGTTGGACTTGAAATAATTAGAGTTTGATAAGTAGAATTGTACTATATGATTCATCCTTGTTCATCGATAGTCGGACGAATTAAGTTTAAGTACGTAGTTGACATACATTTCCTTAGTTGATGTTACTAAGTAATTTTAGAGCCTAAAAGATAAATTCAAGATCATAGGTTAACCGCATATGACATGGATGTTAATGAGCTCATAAAATTGTTATTAACACAAAATATGCTTCATTATTAATTTAGATTGAACAGGATTTATATAAAACAATTTTGATTTGCCATAATATGTACATATATTTATTAAAAGCTTTCTATTGATTTTCGGTCAAATCCTAAAAAAATTGAGTAAAATTGAGAACCCTTTTTAAAGTAGGTTGATTATCTATACTTCTATACTAATATATAAAGCTGAAGAGTTTGTTTGTTTGTTTGTTTGAACGCGCTAATCTCAGGAACTACTGGTCCAAATTTAAAAATTATTTTTGTGTTGAATAGACCATTCATCGAGGAAGGCTTTAGGCTATAAACCATCACGCTGCGACTAATAGGAGCGAAGATACAATGGAAAATGTGAAAAGGACAGGGCAGGTATAAATCATAACTTATATCTTCTACCCACGGGGACGAAGTAGCGGGCAACAGCTAGTTTACCTTAAAATAAAGATGTCTACACATAAAATTGTTTCCTTATTAAGTGTTTCATAGTTTTATCCTATAATAGGTGACAATAAAGTTCAAAACAAGTCGCTCAGGCAAATAACAGAACTATACTGGTCCTATTAGAACCGGTTCAGACCGTGCAAGTGGGCGATCTTCCTTATTTAGCTTATCAGCAAAACTAGATGACAATCTAGTTTCTAACATCAATTTGTCATCTATCCTCGAATAGATTGCATGATAAACTTCAACTGAAGGCCGACCGTGCATAAGGGAACCACGATACTACTCAATCTTAATAGGTGAATTTAGGCTAAACAATACATTTCTCCGACCAGCAAGCATGCAGGTTCGAACCCCAACGCAAAAAAGTACCGATGTGACTCATTCAATTCATGACAAAAAAAACATCGTGAGGAAATCTGGAGGCCAAATATTGAAATCTAAAATCGCCAACCCGCAATCAGCTAGCGTGGTGATCAATGTTCAAACCTACCCACATAGGAAGAGGCTTTTGCCCAGGTTTGGGACTTATATTACTTGGGATTTATATTCTGGTATTATACAGTCACTTCGAGTGCAAATATGGGTAGATTCTTGTGTCTGTTAAGGAAAGGTATGAAACGGAATATCAGTATTCCTCGAGTGTTTATCCGGTCATTTGATTAAAATGGATCCACTCTATTTGATGCCTGCAAGAATTGAAGTGTTTAAATGTTTAAAGCATGTCATTTTAGTAACACGAGTATTATACAAATGTTTTGAGCTTATCAAAAAACTTAGTGTAAGGAATGTCGCAATGATGGGCGTATACATTCTAGATTTATACCGTGGCTTTGTCTTCTATGTGGGCTTTTAAAACTTAGGATTTAGAATATAAATTTAGGATCTACATCCTAAATACTAGTGTAGTATGTTCTAATATATAATTAACTAGCTATTTCCCGCGGCTTCAACCGCTTAGTCCCCGATTTCGTTTTTTTTTTTGTCTTTGGCGCAACTTTTCCACATTTTCTCACGGATTAAACCTTCCCTGGACTTTCACAAATAGTTCAAGACTAAAATAAGCCAAATCTAGGTTCTAACGAACAGCAGTTCATTTTTGTCTATAGGAAGATAGTACCAGCCTGTTAAAAGTGCTCAGTGGAGCCCAGCAGGGTTGATGTGTGTCAGGCCAGTGGGATTGTCCGCAAAGACTATCATGACCCCGGTAGATACATACAGAGTAAGGTTTCAGTCAATAAAAATCTAATTGACCAACAGACTGACGATATGATTTAACTACATTCCATCTAAACGAAAATCTATTGATCGAAAGAAATGATCGGATTTTCCAATTTATAGTGCAAGCTCCCTGTCAAGTTTCATTAAAATCCATTCAGGATCTTAGACAAAAAAAAAGTATCTTAGGTGCACATCTAGAAATCTAAGTAACATAATAATCTTTAAACGTCATATATTACTGTAAATCATACGATCCTCCATCAATCAACCACCTGCTCACCTATATAATTATGTCGATATCTAACACCGATTTCATTGCTAGCTGTCATAACACGAGTACATTTGCCATGTCATAGATAAATAGTGCCTTTAATAGTTGACACGGGGTGAGTATCTTCAATGTTAAATATATGAGTATTGCTTATAATGATTGATAAGACTGGGAGATATGTTATTAAATGTATGTAAGACTTGATAAACACGAGCTTTAAACGTATCGTACTAGGTAATATGATAAACGCGTAAGTTTTTATGTATCGATGTTAGGCAATAATTTTGCACGAATTGTTTTAATTATCACTATTAAATTACTATCATTTATGTGGTAGACTACAATACTTATTTATTTCGCTATCGATCCAGTATTGTGCTAAAGACGTTTTCGTCAAGCGAATTTTCGATAAGGTGACGTGTCCTGGCGCGAGTTTAATAGTTTTTACTCATTCAAAAAAAGTATACAACGCCGCTAAAGAAGTTTTCTCTTCAAAAACTACAAGGTTATTTAAACTAGTAAAGATATTTTGCCAACGAAAATCATAAGAAAATGAAAGTAATAATAATGCAATAACCACTTTATTCTCCTGCGTCTTGCGATACAAGATCGTGTATGTAGTTTAAATATGACAGGTATTTCATAATACGCTTAATACCTGTTCAAGAATGTGAATGGAGTCTTAAATATGCAATCAACACCTGATACTAACAATTCGAAGAAAATCGATTGCTTATTATTTACATACCACTTTTTCTTTCCACAGTTTCTAGTAGATGTAAATGAGTTTATCGTTTTGTGGATTAAAGATGCGTAATTTTTAGTCTGTTAGATGATTTTCGTATTGGGTTTATGAGTAAATAATGATTTTTGAATCGGTCTATGCTTTGATAGAAATATTTTCCATTTCAATAATTAATTGTTTGGTCTATTTAAGGGTTCAATTCTCAAAGGGTTAAATGGACTCTATTACTACCCTACTTTCTTACCGATCAGGTAGATAACCTTAGATCGAAGTTACGCTGCAGTTATATGTGACATCTTGTGGTTCGGTTATATGTGACAAATAAATTTGTGGATAATCCAACCTCAAATTTATTTGCCACCTAACCGATTTGTCTATGTTTAGCCTTCACTTTTGGCTTCAACGTAGACGCTTTATCGCTTGATATATTTTCTTCTAAAAGTGCAACAGTGTACATATATTATTCCATACCAAGAACATTAATTGGGTATCCCAGGCAATGTACAACTATCTCTACAATTCAAGCTCATACATATATTCCCATAAGGATTTCACCAAATATAATCATATGAAGATAAAATACGATTATTGGTGACATCAATATAAAATAATTATGCAATTGCAATTCCGACCTCGTTGTGACGGTCGAGTGATAGTAACCTCGCCCCATTGTCGTGAAGGCACTCCTAAAACTACATATTTACCCGAGCCATTCAATAAACAAGTGAGAATAGTGCAAAACCTATATTATTGGAATCTACTCCCACCTTTCAAGGTCATAATATTATAAGTGTGGTAGAGAGATAGCGCTCTACGCGATGTAGCGCTGTTTCGTTTCCACAACTTCAAAAGTATAACTTAAGTGATTGTGGTAGGTCTCTTGGAATATTTGTTTGCATGTTGAAGCTATAAATTCAACGATAAAAACGATACACTTTGTACGGCCGGTAACGAAAGTTGTTTTTGAATTTTGGTATTATCGTTCGCAACAAGTGTGATGACTTTTGTTGCCACATGTTCTTACGTAATTACTGTTTAAATGCTGGAGACAGAAACATAATTATGTCATTATCTATAGTAAGTTTTTATATATGCATTAACTTAATTCGTTATACTTATTGGAAGAAAAAAGTAATTTGTGTTAAGAAAGTCTAAGGTCATTAAGGTGACCTAAATATAAGGACGTAAAGTTAGTACAATCTAGAAATTAGATTTGATACTCAATAGACCACAAAAAACCAACTACAATGATTAATGTTTATTACCGTCACATACTGCAAGACTTTGTGGAAGTGAGACAACGTATTACACTTCTAGAGCGGCGTCTCTTTCACGACATTCTTATTTTAAAAGGTTGTGCATTCTGGTAGACCTTATAATGTCAATTGCAACGATAATAGAGTTTATAACAAGAATACCTACTCTTAATGATGGTTTGTATGAAACTTTAGCAACTAAATAGAGATTAGAATAAATAAGAAGTCTCTGCTTCAGTAAACGAGAATTTAATACTTCTACACAGTTCAATTAAAAAAAAAACGACTCCCTCTTTAACTGATTCCTGTGTCCCCGGGAGTTTCACAGACACACTCAGACTTGGGACAATTATTCGAGGATCACAGAAATACTTGTACTACGCGGGTTCAAGCCGCGACACGTCGCGCTCAGCGGATTTGGTGTGGTGACGTCTACCACTCGGCTGTCTGTGCAGCTATTACATTCACACCGAACTTTTAATTAACATAACTAAATTAGCTGAAAACTCTACTATTTAAATTTTTAAGAATATTTTATGTCATCTAGTTTTTGCCGTGAATATCGACATGTAAGATTTGGTGTAAAAATGTAAAACAAGAATGCTGTAGCATTCTTGAGCACAATAAATTATCAAAAGCATTTATAGTTCAAACTGTTGCTCGAAATAAAACAGTAAGTTAGGATAACGGTGACAAAATATTTTGTATTCTTGTCCAAGAATAACTCTCTTTCGGAGTTGCGTTTAACCTACAGTTATAATACATCGTGCTATGTGCTTTAAGGCTGTTTTTACTGCTGGCTCGCAGAACGATGACAAACGTGATGAAGTAAAACTAGGGGCGCATTTAATACATTCGATCCTTTAAAATATTTCCATTAAGTAGTAGTCGCTGTAAATTAAAAATACTTTTTTGGGTGGAGAACTCAAAATGTACCAACTGCAAAAATGTGTTCGGATACATATTTTTGCAGTTGGTACATTTTGAGTGGACGGAGAGACTGTACGAATAACCGAGTGGTTGAGGTCCAGACGCCAAATCTACTAAGCGCGACATTTGTGTGATTCTGAGTTTGGTTGTCTTGGTGGGTGTGACTTAAATGTTTGTGAAACACCCTGCGACGTAATAATTATATTTCTTAGTGCGGGAATCATTTTTTGTTTTAATTATGACCGTTCTATTATAAACAGAAAGCTTAGGCCCGGACGTATTCTGCCTATAGGGAAATCTACGAAATGCGAGAGGCATGGAATATCGGTGCCGTGCCGGTACCCAGATTGCTGTGTAACTAGCCTTACTTAATACGAGACGCTGTTCATATGAATAAATGTAACCGAATGTTAAGTGGTCATGTTTATTTCATACATCTTTCTTCTATCTCCTAAATGGACATGTACACAATATATTTGATTGGCGCGTTGGTTGAAAGGAAATTTTTATCTCTATTGCAAGTTCGTTTCTGCGAGTTTGCATTTTAGTTTCATACAATGTTGCTAAAAGGTGAATTCATGTCAAGTCTATTTTCATGTATGTAAATATATTTTATAGCTAAGTTAGTACTTGTGAAGTGCCATAGAATTAATCCTTGGGTCAAAATCTAAGCATAGGGCAAGCACTTAGGTTTTATATAGTTCCTAATATTCATACTCTCTTTCCCCAACTATTTTCACCTTGATAAATATTCAGTATATTATAAATTGGAAAGGCGGTTCATCAAATTTGATAAGATCACAAGACAATAAAAGTACTTATCATTTTCCATTAAGAAATAATTAAAAAGAACATATCGTCTATCGAACTTTACAAATCCTCCAACGTTAATCTTTACTCACAAAAAAACTGAAATTAAATATAGGAATAAAGTAATTACTGTACTAAGCTTAAAAATAAATGCTTTGTACAATGGTACGGTAGCGACATGACCTACACATGGTCCTTTATTTATTTAATACTGTATACAAAATGCCGTGTAATCGCCAGCATGAAAGGAGAAGAAAAAAACAACCGTAATCAACAATTTGAGAAGTTAAGCCTACATAAATTTATTAAAAATGACTGAGCGAATCAATAAGGAGAGAAATGAGCATGATACGCAATAAGTTTTACGCCCGAATGGAATTACTAATGAAGATACAAAGCTTCTGAATGAAAATGCAAAAAATATATTTAAGGCTCATACCGAAGAGTTTGAATGGTCAACGGTAGCATTTGAAAAAAGAGGTGTGTTTTCTTCTCGCGCATATGTATTTTTTTTATCATAGGGAGAATGTCAATGTCCTCTCAGCTTTTAATTGAAGGTCTTAAATTCCGAATCATCGTTTCAATTGTCTAAGAACTGGACATCAAACAGTGTTTATCTCCTATCTGTCAAAGTCGCATTCTGACTTTCTTTGGCGAGGGGACACAATCTGGTTAGCACTTGTAGCCATAATTGAAGGTACCTGCGTGGTTTATAATCAATGCGTTGGACTGACCAAGTGAAGTCAGCTCTGAATTGTCCACTTCACAATTGGACGAGGAAATCTTCGATGAAAGAGGAACGGCGACGGATAGTTAGGCTTGCTACTACTAATGATGTGACGATTACGACTACTCTACCAAGAGTGTAACGACAAAAAAGAAGAAAGCAGAAAAGGAAGGACTATCGCCGATGTAAGACTTCACAAAGGTACCTTCCTGCTCATGGTCAACTCAGATCTATTATAAGTTTACTGATATCTCAATACGTGCCCATCTGTCACCTCATCACCAAAAAAAGTTTTATGTCATTGTGCTTTCAAATATTACGAAGCAAAAACGTCCATAAAACGAAACCCGACACAGTAACACGGTAACCTACGTCTTTAACATTACTTTAACAATATATTACATTACGTTCCAGTAAATAATGTTCAAAGAAAATTAAGTAGAAAACTCTATGACCTGAGATTTAAGTTATAATTTTACGCTGTAGTATTAATCTTATCATGTGTCATATTTACACTCTAACATCATTGAATCAAGACAAGTTACATGACGTTGTGGGCAGTGATACATTGCCTCGCGTTTATTTATTATAGTCTAAGTTTATAACATTGAAGTGCAGGCTATATCACTCTCTGTGAGCATAAAGATAGAGCTGAAATTGGCTTGCAGTAAATTTACGTCGAAGGGTCAACAAAAGGCCTTATAATTCATCAATAAATTTCAATTTCAAACGTTTCTCAGTTTTCTTCTAATTTTAATTATTGATGAACATTTTATTTAAATTAAATACGGTGTGTATTCCCTCTTGATTATCTGGTAGCAGAAATCGTGAAGACGAGATTTTTAATGATTCAGAGAGGTGAGATCCGTGTCTGTAATTATAATTATAAACATTAGGTAAAATGTTTGTTGGGTAATTTGTGGGCAATAACCACGATGACGGGCGTCGCTCGAACATGGAAAGCTATCGGAGACTTGGAATTGTTGGGACGTGCTTAGCTACTCTTGTGGATTTCATATTGAGTCCTCTTTATATCTCATACGGTGAAATCGAGTAAACTATTTATCATAAAAAGCTTTAATTACAGCGACTTCAAATATTTGTTTGTTTGGAACGACACCGACACCGAATTGTTTTTGAATTCATAAAGAATTGTGAAAAGACTGCGTGCTCCTGGGGTGTTTATTGCGCCGTTTCTTCTCTCGCACTAAAATCACTTAGGAAGCGGTGAAGGGTGGGCGAAACTGGGTGCAGTCCAATGTAACTTGATCTCCAAAAAGTGCTCTTGGATTTAGTAGCCATTTGAATTAATGGCTTTTGACCGATTGATTGACTTGTTTACAATGTCTAGTATCCAAAATGTATTGATATCATTGCGAGTCAAGGTTCCACTTCCAGCCATTCCTTAAGCGTCAAAGTTTTCTCACGCCGTTTCTATTACCTATGGTTGATTTTAGAATATTATAATTCAATGTAAAGTAAGGTTCACATTAAAATTTAGTGGCAAGACTATAGCCGTTTCTTTAGAACATAATAAACATAAATAAGTGTCATGTATTTTACGAAAATACCTCTTTCGCTATGCATTAGAAAAAGCCGTTAGGATTGATAAGAACTGGATTTTTTCTAAATGTATTCAGAGCAAGACAGATAAACCCTGGGAATTAGTATCACTTAAATCAGTAGGCTTCTATGAGGTCATTGGAGCCCGAAAATATTTTAATAGGCCCAAATTATTTAAATGTGTGTACGTTTAAGACTAGATTTTTAGAAAAAAACTTGGTCGTTAACGCCATATTCATTGTCTAAAAAGTATATTAAACATAATTAGCATATAAATGTTTGTTAAACGGGCCTTCTTGTTTTGGTTCCGTACTTAAAGGATAAAAACGGAATCCTATTACTGAGGGTCTGCTGTCTCTTCGTCCGTCATTCACCAGTCTGTATATCATGAACCGTGATGGATGGACAGTTGAAATTTACATAGATTATGTATTTCTGTTGCCGCTATAATAAAAAATACTAACTATAGAGACCGAGGTTAAGCAACGCTTGTCACGGTCATAAATTTATCATTTAACCGATTTGTTTATCTCTACCTGTCTCTACGGAACCCTTAGTGTCGCTAGTCCGACTCACTTTGATTGGCTTTAAGAGAAATGTATTTTTATATTTTTCACATGGATTTATTTTACGGCAAAACTACTGAATGAATTAAGGTTGTGGCTTAATGTGACAACGCTATTATATATTCGAGTCTTGAATAAAAAGCTTAACATTTCGACACATTATACTATACATAATAATCGAATAAATATTAAAGTCGTATTTTTGAGTTGCCTTTTTAACGTTACTGTCTTATTTTTCACTTAAACTTCACATTGATTTGGTACTACATAGTAATATAAAGATGTCTGCGTACCTATATTCATACATACACCGTGATTTTTTAGACGTCTTACAAAAGCAGCCCAGTTCATTTATCCAATGACTAGAACACGTTCACCATAAAAAAATAGGTATTTATTAGATTTGAATAAATTTAAAATGCATTTTTTTTCAAAATTATGATGCAATTCGTAGTTTTTTAGAAACACAGCTCGGTTGCGAGCGCGGTCCGAGCCTTGTAACAATGGTGAGGGGCGCGGGCAGCGGCGTTTTTATCATTTTTAAGAGTATTTTCAGATTTCTCTTGTTTAATTTTTCTTCGTACTTAATGTCTTAGTTGATGATAAAAAAATAATAATCGCGCCTAGGGGTATTTTACGTTGGATACATGAACTGGGCTCCTTTTGTAAGACGACTAAAAAATTACCGTGTATATATCATTCACTTTCAATCTCTGAGCGCTTAATTCGTACACGGGTTTCTTCCTCAAAGTGTGAAAACGGGGCGCTATTATTAAGGCACACACAAGTGCCGTCTGTCTGTCCGTCTTTCCGCCCGCCTGTCAACAGACCCAAACACATAAACCATGATAGGCGTGATAGCCAAGTTTAAACTTTCAACCATATAGTATTGTTGTAGCAATTAACAATGAAAAAAAAATCAAGATTATGCTATGGATTTTACGGTCTAAAATTCGCGGGAGCAAAATTTGTAGGGAATCCTCTGTTCGCGAGTTCATCCCGCGCTTGGCCTGTTTAATTCCCATACTTAAAGGTAAAACTTAAACAGTCTAAGATATAGTCTTTGAGTCGATTTCAACTACACCTTCTTAAAAATACTTTAATTGACGTTTCAGATTGTTTTACGATTTCAACCGCGGTGACTTAGCTAAACATCCATAGGAGTAATTTCTTAATAGCTGACTCTTTACGGTAAATTATTAACGTCACACCGAGTACTTACATATTTGTAAATATTAATTAAAATGTAAGCACTAGGAATTTTTATGTAGCTTTAATTTTAAAACGTACTTTTGTTTCCATTTGCACAAAATTGAATCAAATGTATTTTTTTTAACTACTCCCGCTCTAAAGATTTCAATCCTTGTGTCACTGGGTGCCACAAACGTTAAGTTACATGCGCAGAGACAGCCAGATATAAAAGAAGACCTTGGAGTTTCTTGCCGGTTCCTTTCCATGGGAATAACATTTAGAACCGCGCAAATAAAGTCACTAGATCATTTGGTGCCAAATTACTAAACATTTTTGACTACTCTTTTGGTAATTAAAGTACTTTAAATCAAAGTCGGATTGCATACGTAACAAAGGTAATGCCGTCAAAATTAAATTAATTAAAAGAAGTAATTAGGAAATAAGGCTACTCCTTTGTACAACTTGTTTGGTAAAACAACTAATTAACTGTATCCTTTAAGTAGATGGAAATTATGTCATGGAATATTTTTATATTATGTAACTTAAAACTTAAGAATTATTGTTAAAGTAAATTTATGTAAAGATGTAGGATATACCCAGCATAAGTATACATATGACTTAAAGGGATTGCATCAATGTTCATAATAATGAATTATGTACAAGAAAAATGTACCTATTTAATATATTTATCTTTTATTTAAGAGACAAGCGTATTAATCTCGAATCAATACCTGATATAAGACTCATTACCGAATACACAGAAACATTTTTTTAGATTTTTATATCTCTGACCCTTCAAGACGTAATGAAGTAATGATGCGACAAATACACCTCTGAGAACGACTTATATTTAAATGGCTTTTAAGTAGATGGTTGTTTCTGAAACCAGCTCGAAGACACTATTCAGTATTCTCCATGTGTCCGGTACTAAAGTGAAGAGGATACGATTTAACATAAACTTGAAGCGATAATCGATTCGTTTAATATCAGATCGTAAATACATATATTAATAACTATTATAGTTATTAGAAGGAGAATTAATTAAAGGTTAATGGTTTAAAGGTATTTCTTATGGTAAGCTGTCAAAAGTGAGAGTTTTCTAGTTACATGTTTTCAAAACTTTGACTAGGTCAAAAGTTGAAGACCCATTTGGCAGCCTATTAAATAGTCTATTTTACCAAGTTAATTTTTATACTCTTATTTCGTGCACGTCAGAAAATTAATACTGATAAAGTTGCGGATTAAAAGTTGTTATTAAAATGTTATACCATGACATTTAGCAACACAAAATTTTTCCGCCAAACGCATAATATACGGAAGTATTTGTACAGCAAATATTATCTAAAACATGCAAAACATAATTCTTTATGCACCAATCAAAACAAGCTAAACTGAATTAATCTGCTTAACGCCCCCACTATAACGAGGTTTTATATTTTATCGATAGATACAGCTGACCGTGTTTCTGTTTACGTGAGAATCGATCCCCAATCGAGCGATATGCTTAGGGCGGGTCGGGTCGAACTTATCTGTGCAGAATAAGCAATAGCAACACTCCACTCTTGTCCGCCGCTCGCTCAGGCCGATGCGTCGCGTCAAAAACCGCGGGACCGTTGACAACGCTGTCAAACGATCGTTTAAAAAAAGAATGTGATTGTTTTTTTTATGTGCCTGTCTGAATAAACTCTGTGGATTGTTACCGACCATTTTGGGGATTTAACTGGATAAATATGTGACGATTTTCGGTAAGTTTTTGAAATAGTTTTTATTATATTCGTAGTTTTTTTTTAATTGATCTAAATAAGTAGCGTGTATAAGTGAGAAAAACATCAATTTATTTAACAATGAAAATATAGTCAAAGCTTATGTCTACTAAACACATAAACAATTAGGTTGAAAGATAATAGTATATTAATTTACATACAAAAGCCATTTTAAGTCGCTAGATATTTAAATCAATCGATCAAAAATTTTATAGAAGCTAAAATAAAATATGTATTCGCCAACGGGTTTTCAATAAAATAAAGTATTGTTAACTTTTATTATTGATGTTGAAATGCTAATTTGCCTCTGTCAGGCCTCTGTTTAAAGGAAGCCTAGACTTGAATTTAATTGCCTATTTTGACATAACATAATAAGAATAACAAACTTTATTTATGACAACTGTTCATCTTAAATCAGAACATTAAAATAGTGTATAATATAAAAAAGTATTTAATATTGTGGTTTATTCCAAAATTGTATCAACGTTAATATAAGATTAAGCAATTATTATATCAATTAGATATAGCTACAGAATAAAAAAATATCCACGAATTATTCTGGAATATATAATTTATTGACTTGTGAGATTAAAGCACGTACATTCAACAATAAAAATAAAATTACAAAATCATATTTTATTAAAAATGCGACATGTTATCAGCAAAGAGGTTTATTATGTTATTAAAATTAAAGAGTAAATCTGAGTCATGAAGAATAATTAAAATAATAAGATTTTTGATACGTAAAGGTTTTATAAAATTAAATATTCAAGTAGATAATTATATTTTAGACGAATACTTTTTATTATTAATCGCGATCAATTTGTTTTGATAACAACGTTTTTACGACATTGATGGCCTTGAGTAGAAGATCTAGGGGTATAATAATAAATATTAGTAGAGTACTACAAAATACACCTTTTTTTTGTAATTTACTTATTATTATTTATGTGCGTTTTCTTACAAATGAAAATCTGGTATCGTAGTTTTAGTTACTGTACACCACCGAAACGGCTAGAGATTTTTATGAATGTTCATATGCTTAGTGGACTAGAAATCGGCAACAATCTACATACATATATATTTATACTATATTTCTAGACCACCTCCAACATAACCACCTCCGAAAATTTCACTAGTAATAATTTACACCTATAGAAAAACAACGTTTGCCTGGTCAGCTATTACAAAAAAAAAAATATTACATCCCTTTACTCAAGGCCACCAAAAACTAAACAAATTAAATAGTTATAATATCGTACCGTATCTCCTAAAGGCTGAAAAGAGACGTCGCTCTGTAACGTGTATAGCGCTATCTTGCTCCCTCAACAACAATATTATCATTTTATGACATGACGGTAGGCCCACTAAGCAAAGATTTAGTGCCTATGATACTCTTTACATTCAGTTTATGGTCTGTCGGGGAGATTGACAACCGATGCATTGACTACAGGTTAACAGGTTCAATCCTACGGGTTTCCGATGGTAATGTACATTGTATACTATTTGATGTAAATGATAAATGGACGCATCACTGATTTCTATACTGTAGATTCTGAATTATTATTTATGTTGGTTTAAGGTGCCTTTGAGAATCTATTATGTTTAAACATAATAGATTTACCATGTAATTTTGCTTTCAACATGATACAACATAAAAAAAATATTTATAAACATTAAAAAAAATTAAAAACAGACACAAGTCTTTTAACACAAATGAACTAAAAAAAATATTTAACATTCGATTTCGTTTAAAAATCAATTATCTTCAATTTTATTATTCTTAAAAGCTTGTTTCAAAATAAAGCTGGCAGTTTGTAATAACAATTGCAAAACGGTCAAGTTATTTAAATATAGAACGTGCAAGTACTCGATCTCGTTAAGGTTTCACCATAATGCAAGAAAAAGTAGTGACGTGCCGCTTCTAATATTATAGAGGCGGGCTTAATAAAGACACATTCACACCTTTTTTGTATCGATAAATCTCTACTCTAAAATTATCGTGTAACGTCAACCTGAATCTACACAAAAAGTGTAATACGATAAAGTTTAACAGGCAGGGTTGCTTAACATGATAGGACAGAAAAAAATAACGGTATGGGATAAAAACACCTGCAGTTGACCCGAGTTTTTACAACATAGAGCACAAAAAACGAACAAAAAGTGTCGGCGCATCAATTAAACATAAATCATTCGTAAGCCCAGAATTGTTATTTATAGATGTTTAATTAATAAGTCTATGATTTTGTCGTTAACTTGAATAGGTACGCAATGTTAGTATGGATTTTGGGACAGTCATTTCCGATCATTTTCTTTCGTGAATCTGGCATGAACATACTTATAATACGTACGTTTAACGTCATTAAGCTTGTTTTTCAATAGTTTATTACTGAGTTACATAGAAGCCTGCAAAACAAAATATTATTCAAATATTTCTGCTAAAAATCATTCACATATTAAGCTCGTTCAAACGAGGCGAGAATAACTTGCAAGTTGCAATACATTACGGCGCAGCTTAGCTCTGGTATCAAAATTAAAATATCATCGCTGGTAATGTAAGACAACTTGTAGCATATTTCTCGCTTCATATAAATCAGGTTTTACGATGGGAGTTAGTTTTTACAACCTCAGTCCACAATTTTTAAAGAATACTGTTAATACATTGACAGCCGCACAGCTCTGGTATAAATAATTGCGTATCATATCCGGCAATGTATCAAACTCACACAATAATTCTCAACGAACCTTTTATCTGTACTCGGTTTCACGCGTTACATTCTGCTACACCTCTTAATACCACATAATTATCCAATCATGTCTTCCTACCGACTAAACCAAGTTTTAAACCTTTAATTAAACCCTAAAAACACGTTACACCGAGGCGCATTGATTCTTATTAAATTAAATCACGGAATAAATTAAAAATGCATTTACATAATTATTTAATTACAAGTCAAAACATGGAAATGGTTAACCTACTTAGTGTTACCCGACTGTGCTGTTATGTGGTGTAATGTGTTTTTGTTGTGGGTAATAGAGAGGTGTATCATTCATCAAGATATTTCACGTCATGAAGGCGCAATAAAGTTTTTATGATACGTTTGCCTTCCGCGGTCTAAGATTGAAGAATTGCACCATGTAAATATTAATTTCAAGCTACATTTGATGACATATCAAACTTAGCTGTAAATTTATTCCTGGAAATGAATATTTACTCACTAACATGTTTAGAAGTACATATTTAATAACTAGAATGTTTGTTTAATATTGACAAAAGTAGGATCTATATTTACACTTAAATTAAGTACTAAAAACAAAACGATAATTCAAATAACGCATCAAAAAATTCATCGGCGTCGCAGAAGTACACTAAAAAACCTTTATGTTTTTGTCAATGTCTAGAAAATAGAGCTATCAAGCATCAACATCAATCAACTTTTGCCTGGAAGTAGGAGTCGAGGATCGACACATGTACTAACAGTTAACGGTAAAAAAATATCTTCCGAATAAGGAATTAAAAAAAAATCAAATCGATAAAATAAAACTAAGAATGGAAAGCTTTTAGTACAAGGTGCCATAGGCAAAAGTAAAGATTTTTATTGCTTTTTATGTCTCTATATCCGATATTTTTTTAAATTGATGCAATTAAATGTTTATAGCTATCGTTATATGCTATTATAGTTCAAAGGACAATTATATTTTAAAACACCATAAGGCTCGTTTGCTGATAGATTTCTATTTTTTACATTTTGTTTTGTATGATATGATTTGTGCCAACTGCACTGAGAGGAATTTTTCAGGTTAACATTATGCCTTTTACATTCACAAATAACCTATTTTTCTATAGGTATATGACAGTTACCAAAATCAGTTCAGTAAATCCAAAGAAGATACTAAAAGGTCACTTAATTCTAAGCTCAGAAATCCGTACTGAAAGGGTGGAAACTGGACCAATTACTAAAGCACATCCATATGTGTGTTTGTCACCAGGTTGTGTATAAGAAACCGTTATAGCTAGCCAGTTAAAATTTCACAACCGACTGAACTGCCACTAAAACAATAAAATGTGATGTCGCAATTTTTTTATGCATTTGTACTTATACAAACGTGATCCTCATCGTCGCGATTTTGACTCTTACTTAATCGGTTTTAACTTACTCAACATAAGGCACGTTTTAAGACAACCCCAAGAATTAATATTTTTTGGGTTCCGGAAAATGGAACCCTGTTTTTGGAGCACGGCTGAGAATTTGCAAAAAAGTTCGATCAAACTAGATTAGACATTAAATTAGATCTTCATAGTTAAGTATTAATACAGGCAAATTCCTTATAACCACAAGTAACAATAATCTATACTTGATTAAATTTATTTATTAATAATCTAGAGTTTGTTTGTTTGTTTGAACGTGCTAATCTCAGGAACTACTGGTCCAAATTGAAAAATTCTTTTTGTGTTGAATAGACCATTCATCGAGGAAGGCTTTAAGCTATAAACCATCACGCTGCAACTAATAGGAGCGAAGATACAATGGAAAATGTGAACAAAAACAGGGCAGGTATAAATCATAACTTATATCTTCTACCCACGGGGACGAAGTCGCGGGCAACAGCTAGTTGAAAATAAAATGACACGCGCCAAAACAAATGACTTTTCGATTAATGAATAATTTATAATCTTCGACGAAACATGGTCACCAGTAACGTCACGGTTTAATGGGTGCATTTCATCTTTTGGAATTTTCACACGATGCCGCGATCTATGGAAAATTTTCGTTCGATCGGGTATTTCGGAATATTGCTTGGTGTATTTTAAAAATAGAAATGTATACTGGTTTAACTGACCTGGGTTACCGGTTGAGCGATTTAATGTTTATAGATCAAGGTCGTAGAGTTTTCTTTGACTTGTTTACTTTAGGCATTTGTTACCTTTTATTAATGTGATTTGGAGACCTTAGGTTACCTTAACGTCTTTTTGAAATATTTTCTATTTTGATATATGAGTGAAATATTTAATTTTATCCGATGTTGTAACCGACTAGTTTTCCTTAATGGAATCCTATCGCAAATTCAACTCGCACTTGACCGCCTTTAAAAACATTTCGCACACCGAATCAAAAACATGCTACTTATTAACTCTCCTCGTATCATTTATATTTCTTTTCTCGAGCGGATCTAAGGGTGCAATTAGTCAGATAATTAATTGGTTCAAAGTAGTGATCAGAACAATGAGAAAGAGAATAGTTTTTACTTTGTAAACGATGTCTTGATGATCATAAAACTTTTTAGTGTGATTACTGTTTTATTAGCAAACGATGGTATTATCCCGGGATTAATAACTTAAAGTTTCTTTAAGCGTAGCAAGAACTATCGCGCAAATTGTAATACATTGCTGGCAATGTTACGTCAATTTTGAAACCCGAGCTGGGTGGCTAGGTAGTGTATAGCAATCTTACGATATTCCTCGTTAGTCTGAATCAAGTTTTACGCTACAACGGTAGTGTATAGCGATCTTAAAAAAAAAAACAGCTTCATGATGAACATTATAGCATCTTATTGAGAATAGAAACAGTACGGTCAGTAACAGAAGCTGTTTAGTCAGGGGAAAAAATTATAAAACAATTACATTACGGTATAAGTTGGCTTGTTGAAGATTAAAGCATAGCGTTAATTGGTTATATGTTTGCGTAAAGACTATTAATTTTAATGGTCTAAAAGTAATGAAATTAGTGGCTGTTGCAATCACTTATTGTATTTATTTTCATTTTTAGGCCGACTACAAAACTTTTAAAGTAATATTACTAAAGTTATAAAAGAGACACCGCTCTACATTGCGTGTTGCGTTATCACGCTTCCACAGCTGAAAAATGATTCTTTTCAGAAATGCTGAACGAGTCTTTCAACTGATTTGGCTCATTGTACACGTGTAGAACAGTAATTGTAAATCGTGATAGTTCTGTCTCGAAAAGAACATAGATACGTAAAATAATAGAACATGTGTACATTAAAAGTGATTTTAACCGACCTTCATTGATTAGGGTTCGATCCTACTTTTAGAACACGAGATAACAGTTCAATCGTCTAATAGTCTAATGTATACCTCGAAAATCTGAAAAATTCTACCACAGCGTACTAGACACATCTGTTTTCCTGGCAACTCTACATTTCTCTTTTCGCTAACATAGTTTAAATTAAATTATAATACAATCTTTTAGTTGACGCACTGAAGAATAAGAAGAACTAAGTTATTAAGGAACATGAATTACTAAGTTCAATAACTAATCGATTTCAAATAGATAACAAATAGGATACCGTTAACATTATTCGTCGCAGGTAACTGAACATGAAAATCGTCTCTACATATTTTACACAAACAAACGCGTGTTCTGTCTATGTTAATTTAAGAAGCGATAAAATTCTGTCTTTATCCAAATATTTACAAATCTAGTCTCAGCTATTATTTGTGTTTCGTGAAGTGTTCTCTGCGGGAGACGTGTTGCATTAGCAATATTTAATAATAATTAGTTAATATTTATGTGTAGAACTTGTTTTAGTAGTAACCGACGCTGACATCACGTTTGGCTTGATTGTATGAACATAGAGCATAGATGAATAGAAGAAAGTGGCACTCAAGGTTACTAGAGGATTATGAAGCTTATCATATTAAAATTTGACATATTATTATGATAGTATTTTAAAATATCAAGTTAAAATTTTGGATTTCTTGTGTTTTATAAAACCTAAGGTTACAAGCTGCTTTTCCTGTCCTTTTCCATGTCAAGAAGTAAGCATAATTTATATTGTGTATGTGAGCTTTTTATTAGCGAAAAAGTGCGTCGAGTTTAGTTTGGTGACATTCCTTCCGGTAATAAAAAACAGTACTTCCATTTACATGTCTTTTCTGGGACTTGAATTGTACCAAACGATTATTTGACGTGATACTTTCAAGTATATATATATGTAGGTATTTGAGCTACTGTTTTGTAGAGATTTTTTTGTGACCCAATGGAAATCCTCGTAGACTTTCTTCACCTTAGCAATAGCAAGCGGGTGTGCCGGAATCACCCGATATTGGGATACAAAACGATAGAAATTTTCTTCAGTTAAGTTCCAACCAACGCCTAAGATATCAATTTAATTTCCCATAGCAGCAATCAAGCCATTTGCCACTTCCCATGGGAAATGGTAGTTATATTAGTAGCAGTCACGAACTTTGCTATAGTAAATAGTTTGTACGTCACTAGCTTGCATCAGCCTCTTGTTGAATACGAATCGACAAGTTTGTTGCCGTGTGATTACCTTGTAAAGAAATCTCTTGAATTTTGAGATGATAATCAACAATCTTGTGTGATTATTATAATAACGGCTTACTCACGCGTATTTATCGTGGTAGCCCGACTAGTTTCGGGTCGAACTCGCGATCCCGCCGCGTCTGCTCATGATTAAGGACTCCGGTTAGGTCCGAAACTAGTCGGGCATCCCCGATAAATACGCGTGAGTAAACCGTTACATCATTTAGTAATCTTGTGTGAAATGAGCTCTTAATCCCAACATAAGTTATTTTATTTATTATTCTAAGATAAACTTATAATTTTTATGGCAACTCTACACTGAACAAATTCTAATTACTCACATCTGAATTTCTTAGTGAAATGGTTTGAAGTGAAACATGGATAGTGGACAAATTCTTTTCCTATGCAGGTATTCAACCAACGACACTTCGTGCCCAGTGGTTTTGTCTAGACCCTCGTCGACCCCTATAACACTCGCCCATCCAGGCAGAAATTAGCATTCCTTCAAATATGTAAAGAAAACTACTGGCTAACGATGTTTGGTACATCCAAATAATTATCCTTAATTAACTACTTTCCCACGCAGCTGCACGTGCGTTTCGTTCAAAAATGTTATTCGTTTTTTGCGAATTTTATAGAAAGTTTATTCAACGATCAATGTTTTGAATAACATATCCTTTTGATAGTTCTGTTAGATATTTTGAAAATCATTTTGTGGTTTACTGCACATCAATGTAGCAAAATACTAAAATGAGCCTTATGACCTAGAAAATAAAACATTGTTCGTGCCTAGCAAAAATGTTTTGTCTATGTGATTTATCTAACACGTTAATACTAAATCAAGTTCATTTGTTTTTCCTCAAACCGCAAAACACGAAAGTATACATTCCTTTTGAGGTCATTTAGACACTTAAAAGGTATAGCCATTATTTAGATGATGGTTTTATTTACATATACGAATGTAAAATTAATTTCTCGTATTCTAATGGCTTTTCCAACACCGAAATTACCGGTGACTCTATTTTTAACTTCAGTCCTGTTATTTGGTTAGCTAAAGTTATTTATATAAGTCATATTTGTATTCAAACAGTGATATTTCTGAATTATGAGACATAAGATATTAGCAACTTTTGACAGTTGTTTAAAATAATACAGGCTTTGCAGATTATAGATAGTACTTATGTGATTTGTTTTCACTATTTGAATAAATATGAAGAACGCTTTATTTGCAAAATTAAGTCAGTCAGTCAAAGTCAATTCCTTTATTTTAATTAGACCAGTATATGGCACTTTTGAACGTCAAAACAATTTATATATGAACAATATTAAAAACTAGTGTCAGTCTGTCGGTCAGTCTCCTATTGAAGCTACCGCTAATTAGATTGGTACTTAAAAGTACCATCTTTTTCGTATCTACATCAGTACTGTTTACTGACGCACATTTATCGGGATTGTCACATGTGACACGATATCATAGCACCGCTATGTCAACTCATGATTAAGGAATTCGGTCGGGTCCGAAAGTAGTTCGGGTGATCCCGACGATTATATTCATTCTCGTGGTAGTCTGCGAAAGCTTTCTCCTTTGGCGGCTGTTTACAGTGGAGAAGCATCCCGGTAGCCTTAGGCCGGTCTGAGACTAGGATTTTCAGATTAAGGCTAGGAAAAAAATATTTTTTTAGCGAAAATAAATCTGTAAAAATATTTTATATCCAACATAAATACAGATGTACATTTAATAAGCAATCAACAAACACTTTATAGCCACAATAACATATCCATTATATATTCGTCTTATTAAATATCGTATTAGTTAAATAAATTAGTTGTGAATGTAAATTTTAGCATAGTTTCTGAACGTAAAGATTAATACGCTTCGTGGAGAATTCGTGGCTTATTGGATCTATTCGTGGTAGCTATACGGATGTTGAGGATACTTTTAAACGAAATTAAAATATCAGATTAAAATATTCATAATACATTCTGAGTTAAGCGCATCACTGACCTGATATTCGAATTTCGAAAGTATTTAATTTTTACCGCGGAGTTCGCTTTTCATTTGTTTTTATTGCCAGCTTTCCCCTATTAGCTATGGTGTTGCCAATAGAAAAACTGATCGATTAGAATCTTTCGATTTATTTGATATCCTTTTCGTGATTTGTGAGGTGTGATAATTACTAATAATTGTATTTCTGTATTTTGAAGCCGGTTTGAATAGTTTCTTTTTGCAGATGGCTGTGTGGAATATTGGTTGTGTGATACACTGATGGTGCTTATTAATGAATAGATATTTTGCTTTTCAAATTAACGTCAAAAAATTTTGTACGAATTGTTAACTCTATGAAGTAAAATAATTTTAAACCCTGATTCTGTCTAGTTTCTATTGTGGTTCATTAAATATGTTAAACAACAAAATGATAACCGAAATATCACGATCTTATATTATATAGTATTTAGACAAGACTAAGAGTTAATTTGTCTTCCTCATAACATTTATATACATGTAAATTTTCCCTCGTTCTTCAGGTCATAGCTCTACTTTAAGACTACTAAGTATACTATCTTTGACATCAAAGTATCTTTTTACGACATACTCCACTATCACCATTTTCTTTAACAACTTACTTGCAACAGTTTTCCCGCTACGGCCGGCCATATAAATAAAAGCAACGTTAATATTGTAGAACCGTTTTAAGCATAAGCTAAGTCATTTTAATCTGTCAAGAATGCATTTTTGACATAACTTCAAAAATGCGTCGGATAACTTGCTTTAGAATCTCCGATGGAATTTGAGTTGCGCGTGCCGTAAGCCGAAGAACAATGGGTTTGGTTGAAAATCGCTAAGACACACATTGAATGATGAAAGATCTCCCTTCCAAACTAAAAATGATTTTAGAACCAATCGATTTGTGGTCCTTTACCTTATTTTAACGTCCCGAGTCCGAATCGCACTCGACCCGTTTTTTACCATGAAAAAACTTAATATAAAACTTTTTTTAAGTGTGCAGTACCTGCGTAATGGACGTTATTAACGCTTTGGTAGTTAACGTGTTGTTAACGTTAACACATTGGTTAATGCTATGTGATTGCATGAAATGCCCAGAAATAATGTGACTTGCCACATTACATGCATCGTATTGACAACTTAATGGTCCACGCGTGACATATGTAACACTTAGATGTTAATTTATTATCGTGATTTGACGACTGTATGTTTTTATGATAGTATTTGATTCATGATTACATAAATAAAAATTGTAATTGTGGGGTCAGTGGGTGGCGTACTTAAGTAATGGTTATTTTTGATGGGTATTTTCACCCGGCATTATCTGTGTTGAAATTATTATTTCGTTTATACTTATTTAACAAAAAATGTTAACATAATATTTCACTTATAGTTTTACTCTTGATGTTCACACATATTGAGTTACAAAACATAACATTTTATCAAAAATCGACTCTACAAATGGCCATTCTTGTCTAAACTCGCGGCCATTGACATAAACAGACTACTAGGCATCGTAAACCACAGATTATTCTTAAATTGTCAATTCTACTATCAAAGATACCTAATAGCTCATCTTTTATTCATACATTACGGCCCGAAGTTAAAGACTCTACACACAATCTGAACGTCAGACCGTAAATAAGTAAGTCGACATTTTTTGTAAGATTTATTGGATTTTCACTGTTGTATTTTTGGGTATGGAATGAGCTCGGTTACTGATACTAAAAAAGAACTAAGAGCTGCATAGCATAATCTATTACAACCCTAATTGCTTGGTAGAAACATTAGCTTACTTGCAAAATTAAAATACATTGCTAATCAAAGAGTTTGCCGATTTGTATTCGCGACATTACAAAATAATCTGACGACTTAATCCAGGGCTTTTGCCTTCTTGAGTAGTGTTTCTAGTGTGTTAGGCCTCTTATAGTAGGGCCTAATTAACACTTTGTCAAAATTTGTCTGTCGATCCCTGAACTCTGTCATGTCGACCGTTTCAAATCAATTTATCCGTTACGCATTTGACTTTCACACATTTATCAATTTGAAGCTATGTGTGGGTGTATTGTTAACAGAAATGTTTGATTAATAATCATAAAGTTTTAGTCAATGATGGAGGAAACTTTGTATCAAATAAAAATATTTATACCAGTTAATACTCGATACTTGTTAATTTTCAAGACAGGTTGGAGTTTAAAACTTGTAAATTATTGCCATAAACGGCATATAGAAATTAAAAACTCAAACAGGAGCTTAATAAAAAAAGCTCGTTAGACCATACATAAATAATTAACAAATAACTTTAATACCTAGTTAGTGCTTATCCAGTTTCGAGATAATTAAATATTAAACTTTTTCAAAACATTTAATAACAACGCCTTAATATTTTGACGCGGAGTCAATCTTAGCCACTCCTTGCTATCTCTACATCGTAATGATTAATAGCCTATTATAATTATTATTAATAACACGCGTGATTTAATTACACATGTATTTATAAGCTTCTTTAAAATTAATATCAGATGAAGTTATGACTTTTTTTTTTAATTTGTTAATAGAAAGTTTTGAAGTTAGAAAAAAATAATAGTCGTTTATGGCAAAACCGTTTAGCCATAAATGTCTATCTATGATATCAGGATATTCGCATGCAAAATAAATGCGGTTTTCTGGACCCGATTAAGTTATTATATCGATTTAAGTCAATTGGTAATAAAGTACGTAATATATTGTATGATGTTACTCATAGAATTTAAAGTAGTTTTATCTGAATGTCTAGATTTTGCCAAATTTGGCTTTTCCAGATATTTTACATCTATTAGGAATGGAAGATGTAGAACTTATGTTAATAAATAATTTCTATTTATCATCCCGTACAAAAAATCTAGTCATTGCAAATGATGCTGTCGCCTATTAATAAACTCAATGACCGTTTTTACAGAACAGAATAAAAAACATATTCATATATTTATGTTACAATAGACGTTTATTTAATTAGTGCAACAGTTTATCGACCGTTACTCAAAATAAATGCGTCATTTAGTCAAAATTGACCATCACTTATGGTCAAGTGTGCCTTAAAAGAGCATAAACGGGTTAATTTTTACCGTTTTAAGCATTTTCTATTTAGTAAAAAAGACGAATAATGCCTATCTTTTTTGTAGCAGATCGAATGCTAATCTGACGTTTGACTAATAATTCTCTTTACTGTGCTAATAGAATGAAAGATTAAATTTATTTGTAGTGACTGAGATAGACCAAAATACTTAGGAATGACAAGTTAATCGTAAAAAGTTTCAATTTATATTACGGTTTCTCGATTTAACTTTTTATTTAGGTAAATACTGAGATAAGATTCTTAGACAAGTGTGTAGTGTTAATAAATATTTATTTAAAAGCTTAAGATTCGGTTAATAAGACGTTTTCTATACATTCTTTATTTTGCTATCGGGTTCATTGCATATTGATAAAACATCATTTTGCTGAAGAGAAATATCGAGTAGATATATTATTTTTTAAACAACCAGATATTCTGCCAATATGTGAACTTTTTATATCATGTGGTTTTAATCGCCGGGCCATGTAAAACATTTTTCATTAATAAAGTGTGTTAAATTTAAGTAACGGATTGCTTTAGCATTCTGTAATAGCACAGGGCCAAACATTAATACTTTTATAGACAACCCTAACATACCATAGCCAGGGAGTTGGTATATTTTTTCTAACATTTTGAATGTTTTCAACTCTTTCCAAGCGTTTAACTTAGAATCTCTATTATTCCTATGGAATTGCTGGAACCATTAATAAAAAACGATAGAGCAATAAGTATCTTCGAATTTTACAAACAAAACCAGTTAACTATCTGGAGCAAATCAGTATAAGTAAGGTTTAAATAATAGTTGCATTTACTTTCATCGTTACATCATGTGATAGTGACTTAACTGGATCAAGTTCTCTTAACTGGTCCGTCGAGTGAACAAGTTTTACGAATACATGAATTAATATTACATTCCCCACGTAATATGTATGTAATTGTTGGGTTTTGTACGGTCAGCAAAAACAGTTAACGAACAAAGCAGATTCACAAAGTGCACGCAGACCAGTAAAAATTAAAAAAAAAATTGTGTTTAATGCGTTTTAACTTTACCTAAAGTAAACCTTACCTAATTTCTTATTAAAAAAGAACGATCAAAATGTATGGAATTGAGAATAGTTTTTTTATATGATTGTGTTAAACGGGTTTTCTTGCTGACCGTACCCCAGTTGTAAGGTAAGAGGGCCTTTTTACGGCCAGTGTGTATCGCATCGGTTTATTGAGTATCGTTTATAGTTATGATACACATGGCTATTGGGTTTGTTTTTATGTATTTCATTGCTGTAGGTAACGACTTGGTTTTATTCATCGTTTTGTATAATGCGTGATAAAAACTGTTTACGTGCTAAATTATACAATTATGACAAACTATTAATTTGTCAAGACTGCCGAGTTTACACATTCAGTAATAAGTTTGAATGAAGTAAACGGGCAAGTACGAGTTCAACTCTCAATACTGATAGTTCCGTACAAATGTGCTAAAGAAGAATAATCCGGTAATCTGGTAGTGTGACGAAAAAAAACAAGACAATAGAAAAGAAGATTTAAACCGTCTAGCTATTAATAATTAAGAGATTCAGTAGCCCGGGTGACAGACGGGCAGATAGCCGTGCCTCAGTAGTAGAGTTCCGTTTTTAGAACTAAATAAGTAAACATGAGTAATGCAGTTAAAGATGTAATTTTAACCCATATTTTAACTATCAAACCCTTTTTTAAATCAAGTAATTGTGTGCTATTTACAGGTAGCCACATTGTTTATATTCTGAAACGATTGCTTATAAAGTCTATCTTTACAAATCAAATGCTTTTTTAATCAAATTACGAATTTACGACTTACAATACACTTGACGTCATTTAAAATAAATAATCAAATTACACTACCAAAATACTGATGAGTAGTATACTCAACAAAAAATCATTGTAAGATCACACATTAGATCATAGACTAGAACAATAGGTTTAGAGTCTAGTGATGAGATAGAGTATTGTCTAATATAAACAATAACATATTTACAATCCCACAATGTTATGCGTCATGAAAACTCGAAGATAATAAATGTTACGCAAGTCTAATGATTAGTATATAAAATAACTAATACTAATAATAAAACGTAACGTAACGTTTCTTGCCTTTTTTGCTCTAAGAATATACTTGAAAAACAACAAGGACTAAGGATTTTGTGAACCATTGAGCGTTGAAAATGTTTTTTGAGCGGCTGTGTGATCGAGTCTGCATCAAAGGCAAGAAATATAGATTCACATGCAAACTTTTTTAAGTCCTTAGTAAAGCTAATGAGCATTATTTTATGAAATCGTTTTGTTGTAGATAGTTTGATAAGGGGACCGATACTTTTAATTTTATAAAGTAGATTTTGCCTTAGAAAACACGGTTATATGATATCGGGGAAAAAAAATAATTTAATCTAGGTTATAAAACTATCTATGAACTCAATTTCGACTAAATCCGTTCAGTAATTCAAGCGTGAATGAGTAGCAAACACCCTCACTTAAAAACTTTATAGTATTAGTAGGGTTAATACAAATTAAAGCCTGAGGGTTTAAACATAATAAATGAATTAATTGTAAAATGTGAAAACACCAAACCATCATCACGTATATAACACGTAACACGGAAACTAACTAGGAAATAGCTGTAATATAAATATTTATATACTTACATGTAATTATAATTTTATTCGCCATTTCATATTAGAAACTCTATCTATAATCACATCACGTCTCATCTTTAAAACTTAAGCGTGGTTCAATAAAATTTATTATAATTATATAAGAATTTTATTAAGGAGAGATCAATATTTAATTACGTGAAGTTGTAAAATCTTTCCTTTGATGATATATGTGGTTAGGTCTAACTGTTTAGGTATTTAATCAGAGCAAAAACCATTAGGCCAGTGGCTTCCAAAACTGCAATAAAAGAATTCAGAGACTATGTTTGTTCAGTATTTCGAAACTGCAATCCCATTTCAGCAATATAGAGAAATTTCAACACTACAATATTCCTATAGTATTCTTTCCCAATTTAATAATGCTAAACTTTTCTAAATGGCCAGTAAAACCAATATTCATAAGTGATTAAAGAAATTTTGAATACTCCCTACACAATTGACCCTGTACCAAGGTATGTGATAAAAAAAATTTGATCACTCCAATAAGGCTACAAGGTAAACGATACCCAAATGAAAGTAGACTGAAATTAAAAAATAATTTTAAACAAAATTATAATTAAAGTATTGAAAATAATTGGTACATGTCGAAATTATTCTCTTTACGGTAAATTGAGAGCAATCGGTAAAGAAGTGGTTTGTTACCAAAAATGTTTTTAATCCTGTCTTAAATGTGATGTAATGAACTTGAAAGAATATGGCAATAATGATGTGAAAGTTGAAGCCGTTTCTTGAAACACTAGATTTTTAACAGCTCAAATAACGTGGGAAGTAGACTCGTGTGTAGAGCGACCGGAATAGCAAAGCATATACGACGTATGTTTATTTTCGATTTCCTGAATACTAAGTCAAAGCCTAATGATAATGGTAATAAGTCTTTATTTCTCATCTTCATCTTCATCAAAAAAGAGGTTAATAGGTAAAGTAAAAGGGATTGTTTTGTCATAATAGATAAAGCAGATCTTTTAAATACTATGTAACGTCCCAATGCTTAACCCAAACAGTGCTATATTCTATAGCTAGCATACATATTGTTTAGATTAATTATAAAATAAAGTTATTCCACCATTCCCTCTTCAGTCTAGAAAAGTAAGAATGCACATTTATAAGACACTTATGGCGTAATAAACTTAAAATAAAAGAAATATTAATAACGGTAAAATATTCACAATGTCGAAAAACAGTATTAAAATTTTGACATTTAGTGCTAAATAAAATTAATTAAAAATCTAGTATTTTTAAGGATCAATTATGAATTCTACAATAATAAGTAAATTTGTGTTGAAAAAAGGCTAGTTTTTTTAGAATTAAGATCCCATCCTTCCGCAGTGATTGCGTCACAATGCATAATTTATTTCTGTTCTATATATTTTTGACTTCCGATGTGTCATTTGTAGAAAGTGTGTCAATTTGATTTAATGTCGTGATTGTGGATTTGACGTTATTACCTGCTCTACTTTATTTCACGTTAGTATTTAAATTTTGTTCTAGTAACGAAGGGGTCTAGTTTACTAATAGCTTAATTTTTAATATATATTATAGGTACTTGTTTTTTTTTCTTGACACAAAATTAACGACCTGCGATTGAGCTAGTGTCAACCGTACTAGTTACGTCTTTTAAATCGTAGAATAACTTGCGTAGCAGTTTAAGAAGCATTATAAGCTTTATCATCATTAATATTTTTGTTTTTAAATAAATCAATTCCCGAACAAAGATGTTTTATCCTTGTGTCGCGGCTTCCACAGATATTCAAGTCACAAGCGTAAGGAAACCCCTATACAGACTGGCCATAGCAAGCCATAGTGGATCAAACAAATCTTTGACAACACGGGGCTCGAACCCACGACACGTCGTGCACAGTGCACTTATCCTATATACTCTCAGTTTATAAAGAGACTATCAGTTTTAATATTTTCCTTATCAAATGCTGTTTTTGATTATCAGGCTTGTAACTCGTACGTCAACTAACTCATCCCACACACACCGTATTTTTTTAAAATCTCAAACACAGATGAATACATTTCGCGAATAATGAAACACGTAATCAACTACAATAAACCATTTACTTAATTCTTTCATTACAAAAGTACAATCGAGAACAGAAATCGAAACCTCTCGCCCGAACGCTTAAACAACAATAGCACAAAACTGTGTCTTGATTACAATCACTAACAATTAAACAACAAACGAAATGGCAATTGACAGACACTTCGTAGTACCACATGAATATATAAATTAACATCACGCTATAAAAAAGTAATCAATCGGTACAGCCTTAACGGTTTCCTCCATATTTCTAAACGTTAAGAAGATAATGATTTTTATTATTCGGATTGACTTATGATCCGACCTTTTAGAGCTGCCGTTACACGTTCCGTTTCGTTTATGACTGTACATAAGTGTCAAATATATCTTGACCTCCCAGAAGTTAGGTATTCAGAACACAGAGCGAGATGCACATACGAAAATGAACGAATGGAAGAGAGATGGGTATATACCGTTGCACTGTATAAGTATTTAAAGAGGTCAATTTATATTGGTGTTGCCATACTTGGAAATTTAATTCCCCAGGTGTTTAGAAAACATAACTCAAATATTTTTCTGTTATTTGATTGGTCTAAAAACATTTTTTTGTTTTATTGTGATGGCCTATGTTCGTGATGTGATAGATTATGGCTATCATCATTTATGATTGCCCGTTTAGCGTCTATAAGCGATTGTTTGAATGTTAATGTCTTGTTAAGTATCGGAAGCTTTGATGCTACTGTTATTTTTTTATACGTTCGTTATGGAGATGTTTTGAACTTGTTCTCAAAGGTAACTTTGAGGTCATCAACTTTTAACAGTTTTTCTTGATAATACTTAATGGAATCCATCTCTAACATTATGCTGGAATAATAGTAATAATTAAAATACGTTATTATGTCTAATGGTTCTACAAAATATTGAAATTACAATTTATTTCCAATGGAATCTGCAAAAATCTTCAAGATGTATAAAATAACGGATTGGATCGAGATAATATAGTTATTTATTTTTCTAATTTGGATTATTTATTATTCAGCTACCCATTCTGTCTGCAGTCTAGACTTTTATCGCTAGAAAGCCGTCGTATATATTTGCGAATTTATTTAATTTATCGATAAACATATAAGACGGGCCTGTTGGTATAGTGGTTAGTGACCCTGACTGCTATACCGGAGGTCATGGGTTCGATTCCCGCCCAGGACAAATGTTGAGTTATGAGCATGATCATTTGTTCTGGTGTCTGGGTGTAATTTATCTATAATATGTATGTATTTAGAAATATATAAGTAAGTTTATCAGTTGTCTGGTTACCATAACACAAGCTCTGCTTAGCTTGGGATCAGATGACCGTGTGTGAGTTGTCCCATGATATTATTATTATATTTCCAACCACACAGCTGAAACACAAGTACGTATACATTAGAAATCTGCTTTTTTATTAACGACACCCTCAGTAACGAATTTAAACCTTGTATCGCGGGGGTTTCACAATCATTCAGATCCCTTGTACAAATGCACCCAAAGTCAAGCGGGGATCAAACCCGCGACACGTCGCACATTGGGTTTTGCGTGGCAACCTTACCTACTCGGCTATCCGTACTGTAGAACTAATTAAAAATAACTCAAGATCTACCGTTTGTAGTCCCTTGTATTGCTCAGACTTTAATAAAACGTGATTTATCGTCCAATCGCTCATTTGATCAGCGATACTAATTTAAAAGTAGGTGTAACAGTTCCCTTCGCTTCCGAAAGTATAAATGATGTTTCTAATATTATCGATTTCCATAATTAATATGAGAACTTGGTTTATGCTTTCGTTCATAACAACTTTTCATACAATCGGCACGTCGTTTAAATGTTAAATTTAGTTACAAATGTATACAGTGCATTATATTATTGATTCAGAGAACGCCTGGGGGCACAGCCTAATAATTTACAGCTCCCATATGTCATATAAAACCGGTAGGCTCTTGCTTTTTTTATGATGTGAAACTTGTCTATAACTATCCCGCAGTTTTACCTGCAGTTTATCATATTTACATCGCTCATCCCACTGAACTCTACCTTTTTTGTGTATAAGAGTAGATTTTTAATATATGTTAATCCAAGATGACAGTTTGGAAGCTTTCCGCTGTCTTTATAATAGAAGGCAGAAGTCCGGCCCCTTCACCATCTTTATGACTGATACAATTTATGATGAATACGGATTTACACAGTTTCTTCAAAGGGTGTCAGCCATCTGGATCAAAATGAAACCAAAATGAGTCCCACCATTTAAGGGTGGGTAAGTATACAAGTGTCAGCTTTCTGTCGTGTTTTTTTTAAGAGATTCTCTCAGTAAAGCATGTTTTTACTTGAATAAAGCGGGTTTCACAAACATTCAAGTCACAAGCACAAACACACCTAGACTCAGGACAAACATTCCTGGATCACACAAATACCTCTCCTACGTGGGGATCGAGCCCGCGACACGTCGCGCTCAGTGGGGTTGGCGTGATGACCTCAACCGCTAGGCTAACCGTGCATATGACTGCATGACGTGACGACGATGTGATGATGAACGGACTCTTTTCTGTTTCATGGGGTGAAGGTCTGAAAACTTTATTCACATCAAAAGCACAGCGTGGGGATACGTCACGCATCCATTGACTAAAACTACAGTAACGGACTAAATCCAAATGTCGACTGCCAACTAAACTAAGTCAGTTTAGCTCAGCTTACGTAGTTGAGCCAGTTTTTCATACATGTGCGTCCACCACAAACAATACTAGCTAAGCTACGTGAAGTTAACCATGTTTGAAAAACTGGCCCAAGTGTGCGAGCTAAGCTAAACTAACTTAGTTTAGCCGGCGGTGGACGTTCGGTTTATCTCTATTATTGATTGTCCCATGACCTCAGTTCATTTAAAAAAAAAAGCTTTTTTAAGCAATGACATCTCATTCGCTGAGAACCGTCCCTAATGATTCTTTTATTGATGTTCCATCGTTAAGACGTACGTAATTAGTTGTAACGCGAGGGACCCATGTTTTTTAAATTGATTGATTGAATATTGTACTTGGCTGTCGAAACTGCTTATCGACATTATTAATAGGTAGGTAAAGTCTTTTTGGTTTGTATGTTTAAAAACTTTTTCTTTAAAGTTATTCGGTACGCGTATTAATATTTAGATTTAAAATCGTAGCTATAAAGTATAATTTCTGTTAACCTATGCGCTTTTATGTTATGCAAGTATGTTCAACTTTTAATTCTCGCAAAACTACAATCTCTTAAGATTTATTCAAACATTAAAAGTTAGAAATAAAACATGCCTTTTTCGATAACTTAAAAAAAAAACACAAACCAGTAATCCGTCTTAAAACAACAAAAGCTTTATTCAAACCGCCCATCAATTCAATTTAAAACGACAACGAGTAGCATAACATTGTCAAACACAGATTTATCAAACAAAAAACACCTAACAAATGAATGTCGGCATTCCCTAAACCCATTGTATAAATCAGCCATCGCTCAGATATGCTAATTTTCGGAAGTTAAATCGCCATCATCAAACAATAAAACGAATAAACACGCCATCTGTCAAAGCCTACCGACCGACAATCGAATACTTTGTCAAAGAGAATCGAGTTGTCGAATAAGCGTGGTACCGCCCTAGGCGTTAACCCGTGACCCGTTGTATATTTAAGTGGGGACAATTCACACCTACACATCGATAAAATCGATAATTCGTGAACGTCTCTATCAATTCTCACGTTTGTAGGCTGTTTTTGATTGAATGATGGGTTTTTAATACGTGGCTTCGGTAAATGCTCGATGATTCGGCCCTTTGTAGTATGCCGTTATCGTATTAAGAATGACTTTGGTGAATTTTATTGAGGACTCTCTTTTGGGTTAATCGGTTCTTAGACCGGTAGCTGTATTTGTTATGTTCGATACGGTTTACTGCATTTTAACTTTAATTTTTTTAATCCCACAAAAACGAATGTTTGTAACGTAATGTAATGTAACGAAAAAGAATTGCATTTCGAACTTAATTAACTAATTACGCTTTTTGCTTTCTTATTTTAAAATGTATCTTCCTAGACTCTACGTTAAGAGCTTTGCAATTTCTACAACCACCAGTTTAACTAAAACCAACGTGTCGTTGGTTCGATTCTCGCGTAAGACAAGCTTTTGTGTGATTCTCGAATACTTGACCTGAATCTCGGTGTGTGTTTCTGAATTTGACTTATAATGGTTATAACAGCCCCCCGGGAAAAGAGGATACAACACAGATTAAATTGAAGTAAACTCCTAAAGCTCAACCAACATAGCTCTACCAATCATGTAGGTTCTTCCAAGAGTTTTTAACGACTCTTTTTTATAAGGAACTTGGTACCGACAAACTTTGGGATCGTAAATTACTAGATACAGTTACAAGGCGCCTGCGCTTGTCTATTATAATAAATTATTTACATGTTACGCACAGTAGAAACTATATGACTGTACAAAAAAAATTAACATCTTCTTTGAGGAAGATAGAATTAAGGATTTCTCATTTAAATATTCATTGGATGTCAATGGAAAGTTCTACACACTCATGTAAAACTATCTATTTTGTCTACGATACAGACTGGTAAAAGTGGATTTTTAGCGAAAACTGTAATTTTGGTGTCACGTAACTGGTTTTATTTAATTTCCGAGTTCACATGAATAATTAATATTTCAAAGCAACGATTTCGAAAACGTTTAATATTCAGTCGTGATATTTTCTCTCAATTCATATTTATGTTAAACATTCATCGTGAATATTTTAGTTTAAATGTTTTCTAGTTGAAACCTTAATTTTTATTTATGAAGGTCGTGTTATGTTGATTTAAAACATAAGTAATAAAATAATTTTCTCTTCTTTTCAGATAGTCATGAAATCAGCATTGCAGGTAATGGGTGGCGGTGAACAGATTGAGAACAGCGCCATCTGGCGAGCTACATCAAAATGACAAATAAAGCGTACTTCCGAAGTGGTTCGCCGTACGCGCGCGAGATGGCGCGGCTGTTCATTTTATTGTTAGCGGCAACCGCGACCGGCGCTTCCAGGTCCGGTGAAGAGGATGCGCTAGCAAACATCACAAGATCTGCCAGTGGAGATTATTTCTCACTAAAAGGTAATAAATACTAAATTCTAGGTTAACAGTGACTAAGATTAATAATATGTGGGACAAATATAAATGAGCTGGAAAGTCCAATAGGAGTAAAGCGGTTTAATAAGATAGCCTATAGTCCGAACAACAAACTTGGATCTCTTCAATTATTGTAATTATTTATAAATCTCTACAAAAACTTGAGTAATTTGGCTGTTTCATGCAAACAATGATCTCTAAATTTGTAGGTTCTGGAGAATGCGGCCCCACGCGTTGCATGGAGGTCTCCCACGGCACCGCACTGGCTTCTATTGGGTCTGATGATACTGGCTGCAGGTGCCAGTGTCGCAGAGACACACCCGCCTTCAGAGAAGACCAGAATATCTGCATCAACCATATTGATGGTAAGTGATCAATGTACTCGAAAAAATAGAGCTAGGGGTTCATTTTAGGTTCTTATAATGAGGAACTGTATGTTCAGGAGGTACTTTCTATTCCTATTAATTATGAATTTACGGAAACAAGACTTATATTCCAGAAAAACGCGGTTTCGAAATTGAAAAGTATGAAATTCAGACAGTCGGACAAAATTAAATTATGTCAAGCCATGCAAAATAAAGAAATAAATAGTATGGGACATGGGTCTTTAAACATCTTTCTATATACGAATCATACTTATGTTTTAGGTCAAAATGTACAGCAATTGAAATAGGATATTGAGGATGCAGAGCATGGCAGGAAACAAGTCATTTTCTGGGTCAAAGGTTAAAAGTGTGACAAGAGATTATGAATACAATCTTATAAGTGCTCATTACTCAGACAATGAAGGGTCAGAGAATTTGATCTGGATAATTTGTTTGACTATGATGTCTTAATTGTATACCTTGGGTAGTAACAAACATTATAAGAAGTTATAAGTTGGTTAAAACAGCTTAAAATGTAAATGTAGAGTCGTTTTTGTAGAGTGATGATGTCTTATCACTTCAAATACTCAAAATAATGATATTAATTGATTTTATGTCAACTCTTAAAATATAGTAACGTTAGTTAATGTATTATTTTTACTTATTTTCAGAATGTCTGATGGCAAGTTTTGGTCGCGGAGCAACGAAACCTCAGATTCCGTTCGTTTTTCTTCCGCTCAAAGGACAAATCATTTATCCGTCTAAAGAAATCATTTTCACTGGTAAGTACTAGAAAAAAATATCCCTATAAAAGAAGAAAAATGTAATTCGGAGATGCAAAAAGATTCTTCCGATACCGGGAATCGAACCCGAGCCTCCTGGGTGAGAGCCAGGTATCCTAGCCACTAGACCATATCGGATATTGAGAGAAGAGTCGAAATATCGATTTATGCATTACTACAAGATATTTATTTCCATGTATTATTTTAATCTTGACATTTTAACAACTTTATAATTTCGTGAATATTAAAACAACTCTGTTAATATACTTGATATCACAATTTGATTATTTAAATTAATCCAGCCAATGTAATGTCTCATAACCTTGGAACTCAATTTGTCAAGGTCTTTGAATTAAACTTAAATACTTTATCTTTGGATAACACGGCATTGCAAATATTGAACGATTCATTAATATTTCCTAGATTTTTCGCTTCGAATTTAATACTGGCATTTATGGTTTTTTAATTAATATATTTCATGTTATTACAAGGTGATCCTAGTAAATATGCAATCTTATTTTTTGCTTACGTTAGTAACTCAGAACTAGTATTGTCTTAAAGATACTCTATATCTATAGTTAGTATATATTATCGCTGTTAAACTTGAACAGAGTGATAAGGGCAACCATCAGTGATAGATAACGCAATAAAGATGAAATGTAGATTCAGAATAAACATGAAGTTCACGTTCCATTTTATATTGCTAGAGTAACAACTCGTAATACAATATTTATTTAACATGTCGGCAACATTTTAACTACGCAGTAATCTTAAAAGCCAGCTTTGATGTCTCGAGTGCATTTAAATGTCGTTAAATCTTGCTTGCATGCTTGTTATCTAAGTTTTCATACTCAAAGGCACGTAACCCAAATATCCGTTGGTTACCAGACTGTATCTTATAAACCGTTAAAGCTAGATAGCTGATATTTTCACGGATAATTTTTTTTAGATTGACCCTATAATAAGTAATAAGAAACAACGAGCGAGTTCACAGACCAGATTTTTATTAGAGCTTACTTATAGAAGCTCTACTTTGAACGAAATAATAAAGTATTATGTTTTTCATTGGTTTAGATGTGGAGGATGCAATATGTGCGGTGACCAGCGCCCAGTACTTGACGGCGTCTGGATGGGTGACGCTCAGGGATGTGGTGGATAACGACGTGCCTTTTGGACTCTACCGGGATGAAGGCAGTACTTTTCTACAGGTAAGATTGAAAGAATTTTAGTTTTTTGTCGAAAAAGGTTTCTGATAAGTAGTAATATGGGTTGTAGTAGTAATTGATGTGATATTTGGACTCTACCGAGTGGCAGTGTTTTGTTTTTTTGCTACTGTATAATTTGAGTTGTGTGGCTAGCTTTTCGATCTCCTGTGTTGCGAATTGCGACTATTGAGTTCAGTAGCACTCTTTTTGAATATATATGTCTTTTGCCGAAATAGGTTTCTGATAAGTGCTAATTTGGGATGTAGTAGTAATTGATTTGGTATTCGACTCTACCGGGTTGTTTAGTTTTTTTGCTACTGCATAATTTGAGTTCTGAGGCTCATTTTTCGATCTCCTGTTTTGCGAGTTGCGACTATTGATTTCAGTAACACTCTTTTTGATTAATGGAATTTACCCAATAATATGGAGTGGTACAAGTACAAGAGTTATTATATGTTTACAACATAATGTTAGGAGAAATTTGAAAGATTTTTATCAAGAGTTAAAGCTGTCACGTAGATTCAGATGAATACTATTCCAATTGATTTGATGACGTTCTTGTACCATCAATTAATACGTATTACTATTAAATATTTAATATGTAGTGCTAGGTCTGTTAAGCATGTATATAACGCCATAACTATACGGTTTTCCATTGAATGAACATTAATTGTTCCAAGCCACAGTTTCTTTATAGCTTACCTAAATTAAGTAATAAACACACTGGCAGAGTTTTATTATAGTTCTTAATTATGTTACCTACTTCATTAACAATAGATATAAACTTAAATAAGGTTTAATGGGAATAGTGGCGCCTGTTAAGCGATAAAAAGAGAGCATAAAATGTTGAAATTCCAAAACCATGTAGTTACCAACATACAAAAAAAAAATAGATAAAAAGCTTTGTTAAAAAGGATTATAGTCTTTATTTCAAAGTCACAAAGTTCTTAATCAATTATTTAATTTTGTTTATGAGTTTGACAGCTACCCAAAGCATGCAAAAGGTATGGCAAAGATATTAATACAATTTAACTCCAAAACGGTTGACTACCACCCAAGTCGATCATTACCAATATTGGGCCAAAAACATCCTTATTTGAGATGTTTAAAAAACTTATCAAAATAAGGTAATTATTTTCACATGTTATTGGATTTTTTATCAGACGTAATTAAACGACCTCCTAAACGGGACTAATTTCAATTTCAAGTCATAAAAAAAATTGTTACGCAAGTGCATTCACGGAGATCGCTATCATAACTTGAACAATATGATGTGGAGCAGGCTTTATACACAGATAAAGAGATCGTATTACACGATATACTCTAAGAAATTTCTTTTTAATTTTTTGTCACTTACTATTTAGCTGAATGGGTGAAACGGACCTCCTAAGATGCTTATCATATTTCGACTCTCCTTTATTTTAGTTACAATGAAAAGAAAGTTGGAAATTGTAATTGTTTTTATCTTAATGCGGTTTTGATATTCGATAATTCAACCCCTGAAAATAAAGGTAGCAATTGTGTAAAACCCGATTTTATACCCAATATGTATTCTCTTATTATTTTGCACTCTACAGAAAAGTAGCGACTACAATAAGTGGTTTTATGGGAGGCAGAGGTAAAAAATCGATTAGGTGACAAATGCATTTATGACTGTAACGACCATTGCTTAACCGCAATATTTTGTTTTAATACATATTTGTTGTAAAAATCAACTGTCTATTCTATCTTTAACGGTTCATGAGCTGGTGAACTCTTTAACGTAGTTTCGTTTTAACTCTTACAAACAAGAATTTTCATTAATAACCATACATTTAATCAAAAACGAAATGTCACATCTAGCAACAGAGATATACCTACGAACTCAGGACGGTAGTACTTTCAAGTACCAAGCTCAGCTCAATAAACGCGTTGCTCTCGTGAAATGTTAATCGTGGACAAAAACCGGTCCTTTGATAGTTAGGTACTTAAGACTTGACCCTTTTTAAACTTGGAAACCGAATAGGATTACGTTCACACCTTCACATGTTATCAAAGTTAAAAATTAACAGGTGTTGAAATGTTAAGATATAAAAAAAAACAGAAGGTGTTTACTTTCAAAAGAAGGGTCAATAGAAAAGAATCAAGAAGTTAAAAATAGGAAATAAAATTATAAGCATTTAAAATTAAATTTTAATAGCATAAGGTAATTAAATATTAAAAGCAATAGACATACAAGTCATCAGGTATTTATAATTACAAGTCTCGTTCTATTATCCCTTAAAACCAATTTAATTATAAATCATATTTAGTAGGAGTCTTATAAAGTACCACAATCATTACAATAAAAGCAATAATATAAATAAAACAGGTGGTTAGTTGCCCTGCCATACATAATCTGACAAGAAATCCATCATGGCGTAGAGTCATCGTGTGAGGTTTTCAAATTTAACATTAATATTCCTGAAATACTAGTTGCGGGCGTTACGGCTACTTGCCTGAGATAAAATGACTGCTCGAGATATTATTATGTTGGCAGCTAAAATGTTTGCTTTAGATAAATTACTATACTAATATGAGCCATGATAACCCAAAAAAAAACTGTAATAAATATTTTTCTTTCAAACCTACTTTTCATTTTATTTGATAAACTAAAAGAAAAAGATGATTAAATAGGACCTAAAGATAATGAAAAATAAATAAAAGAAAGCGTTCTTTTGTTTTTTTTTTTATTAATTAGAACATGCAATTAAAGATTACCTGTAAGTGAATTTTCCGATGAAGCATTATAATGATTTATCTAAAAGTATCATTTTAGCGCCTCGCTGTCACTCCATAGTTGAGATACTATCATTCATGTTGAGGAACTGTCCACGTACTCAGAATTGACAGATACGTATTGCTACCATTTTTCCTAGTATTTACTAGAACCTGTTAGTGTAGGGTCATTGTGACCTAGATGTTTTATTCGGAGAAGACCTAGCTTTTGCAGATCATCTAGATGCATTTTATAAAATGTCTAACTTTAGATGTATTTACCTACATGTGAAAATATGACGACTCTTATGTAGACTAAAAGTCACTGAATATAAGTTTGGTAATTCCCAATTACCAAACTTATATTGACTTTTCAAACATGCATTATAATTTTACCATTTATACCAATGAAGTTACAAATTACGATATTATAAATAAACTTGCCAAACGGTAATACGAGACGGCACGAGCCGCTTCTGATATCGGAATCAATATTTTTAATGTTGACACAGCATAAAAAGTTCTCGTATAAAAATGTAAATTGAATTAATCCAGTTTCATCGTCCAAAACTTTACGGCTCCGATGAGGATAATATTAAATCGTACTATAAAAAAAAAAAACAAAAACACAACGTTTTTTATCGACGAAAACAGAAGTATTGACAGAACTGTGTTTACACTTGACTTCGGCCACCGAAGTGTCTTCCTTAATTTTTAACAACGTTATTAAAAATGAAGAAGATTTAAGTTAACGACAATTGCGAATCAACGTCACTAAGCATGATATAAAAATAATTTAATTTCTTGATATAAATCGGGTCGGCAACGGGACATACTTGCATCGTCGCGCCGATATTATCTCGAGTTTACAATTCTACTTATTTTTGTGCGGTCTCGACAAACGTTACAGTTTGTTGGATCCATCAATCGAGCAAATGTCTGCGTCGGACGGGCGCGTGTTGAAATGCAACACGGTCCCGATGCAATCCCAGATTAACACGAAGGCGTCAAAGGAGCAATTTGTATAATACGTCCAAATACTCCACATTTAGATCTCTTCACGGTGATAAAGTTATAAGATGGATTCGCATTTACATTTTGTTTTGCCGGCTAACCCTGAGCAGGCCCGATATTATGTTAACAAATGTTCGCAAACGGTTTTGGTCGATCCTAACTCTTTTTTTCTTTAATCTTTATTTATCAAGTGATTTGTGACCAAAACTCATGCCTGCTTAGTGACAAATGCTGCAACGAATTGCACCTGATAACTGTAGATATAATCAGCTTAAAATTGCGGTTCGTGAATATGAGGTGCTAAGCTTAGTGCAATTTTTTATGTCTTTAGGTCGCATTATAACATTTTTGAACAAAAATCTTAAATTATTTTAAAATTTGGAATTTATTTGACAGTGGCGTGGATCAGCGGCTCTGCATTCGCGGCTTGAAGGCCGTCTGGTGGCTGCCCACGTTCTATGCTCAGCATCGACTTCGACACACCTTACTGCTAGCTGTGCAGCATTTAGAGTCGCTGGAGCCACTCAGAATGCTTTACTAGGTGAGACACATACTCGCAAAACTTATAAAATATACTCGCAAACTAAAAACAGAATCCAACTCATAAATGTAATTTGTTCAACAGATGTACGTTCAATACCGTTCCACGCTGGTGAAATAGTTCCATCGGAATCAGGACCCCAATCTCAGGGTCTCAGCGTTTTGGAGTCCTTGGCTATTGGAGTATGCGTGCTTCTACTGATCTTTGTGTATGCCGCCGGGATCATTTTCTACGTTAATTACAAACAAAGGCAGAAGAGAAAGGAGAAAGATCCTGAACAGAATCACTCGAATACCATGTCAACTGATAACGGGTCTATGGAATCGCGAATCGATATGAGTAATGTGGTAAGAGCAATTAATCGATTAAAATATATTACATAGTATCGTTTTCGAGACTTGTTACTTATATTGTGTGTTTTTTTTAGATGATGAAAAGCAATCCGTTGTTACAACTAAACGATATGGGAGGAGACTTTATGCATGATGCTGGGTTTTCGGATGCCAGTGAACACACTGAAGACACTGTTGATTCTTCATCAAATAATCATCCTTCTTCACATAAGGTAAATATATACAATAGCGGACACAAAACTAATGTCATCATTAAGAAACATGTAATAACTTTTTGTATTTAGTTTCAGAAACTGAATTCGAATGTAATATCAGCTATGGTTCACTCCCGACGTAAGAAAACTCTTCGGCCATCACTAAGAAATGGAAATACACCTGAACGGGCACATGAGCGTTTTCAGAGACGCTCTGCTTCACCAGATACTTTGGAAAGAGCACCCCATTCTGAACTCTCCATCATAGATTGCACCGCAGAAAACAATTATAATTATAACTCGAATAGACAACTACCATCTTCAAATGGAGATGCGCATTACCGAAAGAAATTGTATTTCAACCCAGTTTTCTTCGAAACAGAACATCTCAAGGTAAGTGACATTATAAAAGATGTTAAGTAAAAATCGATGTTTGTTCTAAACTTATGTACATCTTTACTTTGTATTTCAGAACCCACCTCCCGCGGCTATCGAGTTTTTAATTAAAATTCGAGAAGTAATGTCCGTCGCTAAAGAAAAAATGACATCAAAACGATTTATACCAATGTTATCCGATATTCCTGAAGAAGATTTGTACCATGCAATCGATCTTGGTTGGGATATACCTTGTGCTCGACGCGGTCGTCGATTTAGTGCAATAAGTCTTAAGCAAGAAAACAGTCGAAAGACCGCTGTCTGTGGTGGATGCCCAGGCTGCGACAGCAATTCGGTTCGAACTCACAAGGTTGCACTAACAAGATCAAACTCTTGTAAAACTTGCGTTAGTGAAGATTACAAACAGAGGATTGTCAGAAAATGGTTAGATGAAGTACCTTTACCTTCGACTAACTCTAAGCAACTGAAATCGGTTGCAAAAGTAAGTGGAACTCCAAGATCTATTGATTCAAAGAAGAGAGATGAAATACATGCTATACCAGCCGAGCCAATTAGAGAAGAGGTTAAAACACTTAAAATAGCAGAAGTGAAGCCTAAAGTTGTGGAAAAGAAACTTAAAGTCCCTGAAAGTAAACCAAAAATTGCAGAAGCTATTGTTAAAGACAGTATTCGCGAACTAGGTTCTAAGGAAAATGTTACAAAAGAACTCAACCTTGAAGAAATGAAAATAATCAGTAAACCAATCAATCCAAAGGAAATTGAAATTATAAGAGTAAACACCGTTCCGGATATCAATGTGTTTGACATTAATAACTCAGAAAAAGTATCTAAACCAGCTGTTGCAACTCCACCACAAGAAAAGAAGAGTCCTTCTAGTCATACATCGCGTCGTATTAGAAAGAAACTTCCTCCTCCGCCACCACCTCCAGTAAAGTCACCAGAATCGCCTAAATCTGAAGAAGAAGAACCTCCAATACCACCTGAGGTTAAAGTTAAGATGGAAGCTGTTATACGTGAACTCAATACCTGTAAACGGGTCGACCCAACAGAAGTTGAAGAAATGAAGATAGAGACTATAACACCTATTGCACCCAAAATAGTTATACCTGTATTAGCAGCAGATTCTCACTATCACAGCGATGATAATACTCTTTCAAATCGAAAGAAAAAACAGATGTATAGCAGTCAGGATAACTTCATGGAGTTTGATAGCTTAGAACGCAATATGATGAGAAGGCGAAGATTTTCAGTAGCTTGTGGTCCAGAACTATTTCAAAATGACTCATTTGAGCAGAGCCAGGACCTGAAAGGTACGAGGGAAAGGTTGACAAGTAGTTGGCTTAATGTTAAGATGGCCGTTGATCGAACATATGAGAATCCAGTTACACCTGCCAGGAGCGAAGTATTCATAAACAATGCGGAACCCCTGTACAATAACGTAGATCATTTCTCAACTCCCGGTCCTTTAACTATACAAGTGCGAGGCTCTCCAGTAGAAAATAGGCGCAACGTTACCACTGACGAATCTGAATTCGATCCAGATACTCTTGACAGGCGCGATACTAAGAAACGTGTCGAAAAGATACTTTTGAAATCCGCTGGAAGCTTCAAATACAAATCGACATCTTCAGAAAGTGAATCGTGTAGAAAATCACCAATTGCCATTACGACGAGGAAGATTGGCAACCTGAGACAAATCTACGAAGCTAAAGCTAAAGCTCAAGAGGAAGATATGAAATTCTACAATAGGCGAGGAAGTATTACATTTGGTCAAGACTTGTCAGCTTTCATGAGATCCGGAAAAGCGCCTGACTTGATTAGACATATTGAAGGACAGAAAGACCCGAAACCACCAATAGCACCTAAGCAACGTAGGGGATCTGATGCCTCTATTAAATTCTCTACCCCAATCAGAGAAAGCCCACCCGGAGATAGACGCCGGATGTTAGAGGAGAGGGATCGATTCCCGCAATATTCAAGAATCGACAACTTAAATGCTAGACGGTCTGGTCGCCGATCAGCTAGAACTAGGTCAAGACGCACTGACATAAGAAAACTGTACAGGACAGAAGACTCTGGTTACATGAGTACAGACTCAAATGAATCCAAACGTAGAGCAAGATACTTATTGCAGTTGCGACCCGTGAAGTCTATGATTCAGGAGCCAGCGTCATTGCCAGCTATCAGATCACTTATGACAAAGACGCCAGTCATACAATTACAGATCGAGTCAGACACAGATGATTTAGAATCACTGTGCGACGGCAGAAGCGAATCAGGTGGAGAAAGCGTCGAAACAGATTCCGTATTCTTTGGAAACTTTGACGACTCGAAAGAAATGTTCGCGGAATTGGGTTTGAATGCGTTTGAGCCTCAAAAGACGATGCAGGGTCACGAACAAATTGATTCCGGGTTCATGGGAGAGACAAATATAATTTTAAGTGGAGACAGTGACTCGGAGCATAGAAGTGTCATATCCATAATGACTGGCCATGATGGCAGAGCTTCAGCTGCATCGATAAGCAAATTAGAAGACGCCCCTTACTTACATACCATAGAATGTTAGGCTAACTTATAATTTAATGTTTTGTACATAAAAAATAACAAATACATTTAACCTCTTATGGATAGCGAATTTTATATTTAATTTTAATGTACCTTATATAATGACGGCGTAGTTTAACTAGAGTATGTCATTTTAATAAAATTAGAATGTAGAAGATATTGGAATAAATGTGGAATTGTGAATATTAACGAGATTTCTATATAAAGTAAGTTGATAGTCACCAATTTATACCTCAAACTCTGTGCTCAATTCCGATCGAAACTTTACTGCACCTGACTAATTCTTTGTCGCGTAATTTTTGAGAATATTTTATATCCAGCCCACCATAGATGTTCGTGCCTAAATGTTTATTTATCATTTTAATAATTACATTATTTCGTGTTAATCGTAATTCTTATGCCATTTTGTGCTCAATTTATATTTGATAAGGTTTTAGTTGTTATTTGTGTAATATATGTACGTAAATGTTACGAGTTTGTAAATTTTATAGCCGGCCGGTTGTGCAATTAAATTTTTATTAGTATTTCGGGAAATAAATGGATTGGAGTTATTATTATGGTGCATGGTATGTGTAAGAGGCTCAATAATTTATTGAAAAATTTATTTTAAGCGTATTATTAAATGTTATAACAAGATAATTTGCAATATAAATGTAACCTGTAGATAATGTAGTTCGTTAACGTTTGTCGGAACTGTTTTGTGTTAAGATAATATTTTCAGACTTTGTTAACAAAGTATTTTTAGAAAATATTTTTGTATGAATAATATATTATGTTGTGTTATATTTTTGTCGTTTCATTTGCGAATCATTTACAAACCGTTAGACAAAAAACATTTAAAACTTTTTTGATATCAAAATATTACTTTTAAAAGGCGCATTCTAAATTCAATTGATTGTTTTATTTGTTTTAAGTGCTATTGGCGGTACTTAATTCAAATTTGACGCGGCACACGGGCAGTATGTTAAAATTATCACCGACATCTGTTAACAGTCAGGACAAGCGTCGGTTTTATAAAACGCGAATTTTAAACTCCTACGCATCTTAAATAACAATCAATCGAAGTCAATGCAATATCTTTGATCGCATGAAATTAATTTATGTATTTCAATCTGTGTGAACATTTTTTATCGAAATTAATATCGGTATTCATTAGCTGACGTATTGAATTTTTGATGTTCATGTTAAAATTTTATAAGGCCTGTATTTACTTGTTTGCAAAGAATATAAAATAGTAAATTTGCTTGAGTTCCTGAACGTTTTACAAAATACACAATATTCAAAATAATTCGGAGGAATAAATTCCTGTTGGGTATGAATGATGAAAATCAAAGAATGTAATGTAATTTAATCATAAAAATAGTTGAATTGACAATATATTATGTGGTAATTATGTTATAATACTAGCGTGTAGATGTCCTATGGCTGGTAGCAGGCCTCTTCCAATATGCCTGATGAAAGCTGAAACAACTAAATGCGGGAGCCGTTGCATGGCACGGGGCGGGGGCGGTTCAGGTTTTGTTGATAAGAGTCTTACGATGTCTACGATAATTATCCCGCCTAACTAAAATAAAGGTGAAAAAATCGACATGAACAAACCGTTATTAAAAACGGGTTTTATAATATATGTGTAACTGTGTTAGGTTTCAAGTAAATTATAACTACATGTAACCAACAGCGGCATAAGTTGAATTTGAAAATCTTAGGAGTATACAAAAGTGGCAGAGAATAAAAGCAAGGATTAAATAATAGACGTACCTTCCCACTTATGAATATAATGTCTGAATAATTAATTATACGCAGCACTATGACCTATGCAAATCAGAATAGAATTTAGTTCCAAATATCATTTAACATTCGGTATTAGAATAACATGAAAAAAAAACCATATAATCGTTCCTTTCTATGTTTGATGTGTATTCAAATTCAGAACAGTGGATTAAAGAGGATTAAATAGGGTTTGACGTTGTTATAGCCTGTGATAATATTAATATATTTATGACCTGTATGTTGATAATGAGATAATACAAAACTGTATGCATCGTTGTTTGGCAAGACTTCGCATCGGCCCATTAGCTCAGTTGGTTAGAGCGTCGTGCTAATAACGCGAAGGTCGCGGGTTCGATCCCCTCATGGGCCACAAAAAAATATTTTTTAATGAGCCAATTGCATTAAAGATTTGGCCTTAATAATTTTACTAAAGTGTACCAAAAAGTGTTATTTCTGTTGTGAAAGTGTGTTTTTATTGCTCAAAGTATCTGCCTTCTACATTTGTCTCCTATAATATTTATGCTTAGGTACTTAACAGGGAACTAAACTTGGACTCTCTTTTACTGTTAGAAAAAGAGAGTCCAAGAGAGTCAAAAGTTTGAATTACCTACAAAACATAATTTGAGATTGAAAAAGTTTATTTATATTTTTTCAAAAGAATATTTTGTGGCCCATGAGGGGATCGAACCCGCGACCTTCGCGTTATTAGCACGACGCTCTAACCAACTGAGCTAATGGGCCGATGATACTTACAAGCGAAACTTCAGATAAAAACACACATTATCATTTACTTGATATTACGATCGAAAATTAAGGCTTAAAAAACGAAAGGAAAAAAGTCATACAAGTATCTATAAAGATTAATGAAAAAATTCAAATGACGAACGAACGTGAATTTGCTAACTTTTAGTAAGTCCAAAAGTTAATGTCACAAATTCCCTCGTCCCTCGGAAGCATTTTCTACCGACTAACTACATATATTCACCCTGTTCGTTGTACAAGCATGAGGCAAGTGCAATCAGAGCTCGTCAATTAATCGCGTGGTAAAATAACAATGTAAAATGATGGCTAATAGATCTTGTAACATCAACAAGACACGCATAGCATAAAGTTGACGATTCAGAAATTTGTTTATGTCGAGATACAACCGGTTGACAGTCAGCCGGTTCCCATTTTACCCTTTGAATAAGGACCCCTAACAATATCGATTTTGCTTTAGCTCGTTGTATATAAATTAATATACGGAATTCACAAACAACTGTTTCATCGTTACAAGCAGATCTCGAACGAACATTTTTAAGTTTACACACAATTTTCCTCATTTCGAAATCGTAAAGTCTTCCAAATGAAATAATTGACATTAATACCGTTATCCTTTAAATTCAATAAAGCTATAAGTTCATTTATTAACGACGAGAGTATAACGGTAATTTGAGGTTTTCATTAATTAATTAAACATTATTAAAATTTTACGTATTTTATTTCATATATTATAGACCATAAAAGAATGTTAAATATTTGTGAATTATTAAAATCTAGAAGCAAATAACTGCAGGTAAATCTAATTTCTTGTTTTTCGTTATCACAATAACTAACTTTTTAAGTGTTATATAGATAAAATCGCGTAATATGTATTAAACTAACCAAGCTATAATCTATCAGCTATTTAAAATATTCGGAACTATACTAAACTTAGCTGAGGTACAGTCAGCATAAAACGTACTTAAAATATACTGAAAAATATAATAAAATTTGTGCTTGCAAGACCAATATATTATGGATAAAATATGGCTAGTTATTGAATGAATGTGCTGTAGAAGTACAAAAAAAATAAAGCAAAAATATAAGTCCGATAAAGTAGCCAACGTGTTCCCAGTTACTCCCATAATAAATTTAATCGAAATCGCTCTAGCCGTTTGGGCGAGAAGAGGTACAAAACATACTTTCGCAATTATAACATTAGTGTGATCACATAGCCAGGTACTTTTTGTAAACACGATGAAACAAACTTTTGCCCCTGACTGTATCTAAACCGTCCATCCTTATATAGTGCAAAGATGCTCTCATAGCTCAATAAGTATGAAAGTCAAAGGAGGTCGTTCTCTAATCAAAATTCAATGTGTTCTAGACGAGATGATGGATATTATATCCATCTCTATTGTGCCATGATAAGTGTGGGAAGATGCACGGCTCCATCGATAGGGTCCCATTCACAACGTAGCGTAACAACTCAATCAAAGTTTTTATGTTATTGTGGGATCTGTGTATTTTTTTATCAAGTGAAATTGCGGTTGTTGTGGAGAAGAAAGGGCGCTCTATGTCTCCTGCTCTGTCACAACTACAATTAAATGACAGGGCCCCAATTCCGCGATTTACTATGACCGATGAATGAAAGTCATGGATTAAATTTGATATCTTTCGTAATTTTCGAAGCATTTTGCCAACACAATGTTCCTGATCTATGTAGTAAGTCTAGAGCCCAAGCTTTTACCTCTTCAGTATTTCTTCTGATAAATGCTGTAAGAACTAAATGTTCCTATTAGACACATATTTTGGAAGTGCAACTATTTTTGTCTAATCAAAAGCGCGCTAAATATTCCGGACAGGAATATTAATTTGATTTTTCATAAAACAAACATGGAGAGAGTTTTAATAATTGAGCGTTTTCGCCATTTTTTGTAAGAGCATTGTTGAATTTTAAGTCTACGGGCACAGTACTGTGTTAGTGTCAGCCAAAATAAGCTATTGTGTGTAATGTAAAAATAATTATAAAGTAGATCGAGGCATCTGACCCGGGAGCATACCACGACCTCACACTAAAACTGATACGGGTGCGGGAATGAGACGACACACTTGAAAATGTATAGCGCCATCTCGCTTCAACTAAAAAAGTCTTACTTCAAAAGGTCATGGTACGCGTGTTATGATTTAATTCGTGCTTAACCCCAAAAGAACAGGTGCGATATAAGAGTAAGCGTAACCCTATAATTACAATACATTGTGATGTGCTATCTAAACAAAACGCTACTTGTTAATAGTGATTAATTTTAGATTTGCATTATAAAGGTCGGTACCGAAAGAGTTTTTAATTGAGACGAGAGTTTGACCCTGATTTCTTTATTTAAAACATTCGTTTGACATTTCGGTGTTTATGTAAAAGATAATTTTATCATCGCGTTTTCTTGTATCTATATTACGTAATTTCGGTGATAAGAGTTTTTATTTTTAGGGTATAAAAAATAAAAATTGTTTTCAGACAATGTGGTGCCGTATTTCGCATTGCTTATCCATCGGCCCATTAGCTCAGTTGGTTAGAGCGTCGTGCTAATAACGCGAAGGTCGCGGGTTCGATCCCCTCATGGGCCACAATTTCTTTTTGTATTTCACAGTTCCACAGAAAGAGCTCATCTTTCGTACACAGAAATTCAATTGACTCTCAGTGAGCTGTGAGTATATCAATACCTCATAGCATAAATTGATATGCATAGTTTGTCAGCTGTGTCATGTAATTAATGTTTCCACCAGAAACATGGGGTTTCGTGTTTTGATCAGAAGAATAAAAGATTTATTAATGACAGTATTTCACTGTTTCTAAATTTCAATACAATAGAACGTATTTTGCCAAAACTTAGCTATTGAGGGCATTATATTTCGTCTAATTTCTCAATATTTTCAGTAGCATAGCGCTTTAATAAATTAAAACACAAAAGGATTTTTGACTGCCAAACAGACAATACAATACAAGACTTAGTTATAACGATATTCAAATCATCATTATTCATATATTATTGAAATTATACTTTAATCTGTCTTGGCACTCTAGATTAAATCTAGATCAATTTTTCTAGGTTCTATTTCAGTACTTAGAGTTGTCCCAGCATTGTGTATCATGTCTCTATCCATTAATCATTTACGTTTAAACTTTATCTATACTAATATATAAAGCTGAAGAGTTTGTTTGTTTGTTTGTTTGAACGCGCTAATCTCAGGAACTACTGGTTCAAATTGAAAAAATATTTATGTGTTGAATAGGCCATTCATCGAGAAAGGCTTTAGGCTATAAACCATCAGGCTGCGACTAATAGGACCGAAGATACAATGGAAAATGTGAAAAAAACAGGGCAGGTATAAATCATAACTTATATCTTCTACCCACGGGAACGAACTCGCGGGCAACAGCTAGTCTATGATAAAATGAGATATTAAAGAGCATTTCTGATGATGGATGAATGTGTAATCATCTAATATAGATGTCTGCAGTCTTTACTATTCTAGCACATAGGTACTGTCTAGATTATTTTTAAAGTGATATTTTTTATATTTTATTCGTTTGATCATCATTATCTGAAGGACTTCAGTCCGCGTAAATAACCGCAGTCTTAAATGAAATTACTTAACACCTCTGCATTGATTTCAGCCAGTATGGACTTTAAAGATTGTGAATCTAAAATGAAAGCTTTTGACGAAATGCAAGTAGTTTACCTTCTTATAGATAAGTACTGATGGTAAATAATCAATAAATTAGCTACGTTATCATTTATCAACATTCGCAAATATCTCGACTTGGTCCGTTATTTCAATACTAGACATCCATCGGCCCATTAGCTCAGTTGGTTAGAGCGTCGTGCTAATAACGCGAAGGTCGCGGGTTCGATCCCCTCATGGGCCACTAAATATTTTTTATTAACACAAACATTGGCTTTCTTATTGAAATTATTAAGTCATTTAACAAGCAAAGGTAAATGAGATTTTCCTATCATTCGTTTTTTTTATTTTGTCGCGTCCGGTGAATCCTATCAAAGCAGAATAAACGCCACTCATAATAATAACAATTATAGTGAAATATTTTCACTTCTATAATAAAGCAAAATCTTGAAACTAACAATAAATTAAATTGTCGAAAGAATTTATTCATATTGTAAATATTATATCTAATTTTCGATATATAAGGTAAAGCCTTACCTGTATGTAAACACGTACATTGCATAGTGGAAGCTCAAACCGTTTCCTTCACTCGTAGAATATTTAACTACCATTTAAATAACTCAAAATGAGGCAGAATTTGTTTTTCGTGTTGACTGACTTCAGTCTGACACTGTTTCGCGAAATACTCGTTTAAATATATAATTAACTGGTGTCGAAGCTGCTCAAAATTTAAGTATTATGCCTTTTGAAAGCCACCGAACTGGGTAAACTAATAAACCGTCAACTGCTAATCTCCTAGTAAGACCAAGAAGGTTTTTATACTACAAGCACGCTCTTAGAAGAAAATTCGTCATCATTTTCCTTAGAAAACAAACCTCTCATCATCCAATCGTCTTTAGGAGAACATTCGATTTTTATTCTTAAGCTCTTTCACACAAATACTGATAAGTAGATGAATAAAAATTTTGCATTTAATACTTACTAGAACACGACAAATATTTTTTTACCAGTGACGAAAATCTGAACTAAAATTCGGCCGAACAAACTGACCAGCTTTTGAAACAATGACAGCGCTACTAGCGCCACTCTCACCAACATAGATAAGTTTGTAGTACGTACTATTGCTCGAAAGTTTCAAAAGGTGTACAAGCTTGTGGAAAGGACATAATTTGTCTGTCGCAAAGTCATGTTCTACTGTTCCTTGAAGAACTTAGAGACGAAAGTAATAAACATATCACGATGTTATCATTTTATTTAAAGGACTTGTATTTTCGTTTTTGTGGACGATGTGAAGTTAGAAATCCTTATGAAGCTATGACGTCACAATGGGTGGTCCTAAGCTTATGAGGCGACGTGATCAGAGCGAGATGAAATTTGAAGATATTAAGACAAGGACAATGTTTTATGTAGGCTCACAGAATCATTACATTTCTTGCGAGACGTCTGCCCAAAAATCGCAATTAAAAATAAACTTGGCTGTCACATAAATCTTACTATCTAGTGTTTAATAGCGTAAACAATTTTGGAACCAGTTTACTCCAAACAACACAAATAACTTCATGCATATCGAATACCAAGATACCACTCGATACTCACTCTCTCGATAACAAAATCGATTCTATTTCAATATACGTCACGTCATGAAGTTCTGAATAGAACTTCACCGTACCGCGTACCTTTTATTAGTTACTTTGAATATTATATCTGGTGAGTATCTGTTGGTCGCGAACATTATTTAGGACACAAAGGACAATAGTCACTTCTATAAAGTAATAACGATTGCAGCTAAAATGAAAGAGCTGCAATCGCCTGCTCTTTTCTATAGCTTTAATTGCAATCGGTAAAACTTGTTAAAGAGCTAAAACTGAATCACTGAATTTTACAATGCGGTTGATACCCAATTTGTATTCCCATATCTTGACTAAAGTGTGATCAACAATCCAGTGTACTTTGTGAACATAATAACTCGGTTACTCCGAACGTATGACTATGTAACAGTACACAGCTATCTCGTAAACTGACACCTCCGCATTTTACAACTTTGTGTAGAAAATATGTATTTTACGAACACATAAGGACTAGGTACGGAGAATTTCAATTTGTTTTAAGAAAGATAAATGTTATACCGAAAAGAATGTAGATATACTAAAAATTAGCATTCAATTACGAAGTACTGTAGGAAAATCAACCTTATTGTTATAATTTTAAAGTCTGTCAATATCAAGCACTGAAAGAAACACCTTGTTACGTTGAAAATAACAATATTAACAACTATTTGGTCCAGCAGATCGTTGACAAGGAGGTCAGATAAAAATAGAAAGAGAGAAAGAACCTGTGAAATTGAACAGCTATTTCGACGCTTCATACAAGTGGTAGCGTGGCCGAGCGGTCTAAGGCGCTGGTTTAAGGCACCAGTCTCTTCGGAGGCGTGGGTTCGAATCCCACCGCTGCCAAAAATCTTTTTGGAATCCTATGATGGTTTCTCAGTTTTAATGTACTAATTGCTCGTCTGATAAATCTTAATTTATTATTTTTATCTTCGATGAGTATTTATTATGGCGATAATATTAATCCCGTTTGTATAATAAGTAACTTGTTATTTATCAATATTATGTTGTTTTATTTTATTATAAGTTATGTAGGAACATTATTTTCCAATAACATCATATCATAAATGGTATTTAATTAATTTATTGCAAAGGCTCTGAACAATTTTATCTCTAATTATTAAATCAATGGATAAGGAACTGTTCTCCTTGTTAACAGTACCTACGACATCACAAGGTCAATGACCTTACGCCATTACGACATTTTACATAATTACTAATTATTAGATTTTTTAAATTATTCAACTTCATTATAAATCAAAACTATTGTCATTGTCATTATAATATTAAAATATACTTCAGACCTGATATGACCCGGTATAACGCTAATATGACACGAAATATAAATGTTTTGATACTAAGTAAACACCATTAAGTTAAATCAAGAATAAAAATAAAATATTACTGGACGAGGTGTCACTTATATCCTCACTAATCGACTCGGTAGTTGATTTCCATAGCGCTAATAAGTAACAACACTATTTGAATTCTGACAGCTGTTACAAGTATCAGTAATAGCACAATACTAAATGCAAGCGTACCGGTCAAATTGATTCAACGGTTATCAATCATAATTTAATAGTATTTAATTTCGAATCAATACAATTCGAATCATTCAAATCGTTCGAATTCAACCGCCATTTTCCTTTTCGAACGTCCAACGGTTGCAATTCAATATGCAGTTATAATTTTAAGCTACAGCTGGCCGTTAATAAAATTGATTTAATAAATTCCGACACATTTTTATTGAAAATAAATTATTTGTTATTTAATTTTATTTCTTTTTATTTTACGGCCTACAAAATGTTTCAATATTTTCTTATTTTAACAAATATTTTAGTCGTTTATGATGGATTGGAATGTGAAGTAATTGATTTTTTTTTAAGCTGTCTTTGATTTGTCAGGCAAAACTATGGTTATTGCAGTTGCAATAGATTTGAGTCCAATTAAGAGTGATTAGAATGGACTTCTGGATTCTTTGGTAACTCATAAAATGTTAACATCTGTTCCATCTACAATTATCACGTCATATGTGCGATTAACAATTGCTTACGTAGCACGGCTCTGAGTACTTACAGAGACTTTATTTAAGCCTCTTATTTCAACCTAAAAATTTAAAACTGAAAGATTGTTAAAGCTTAAGTTTAGGAGAGTAAGTAGCTATGAAGATAATTCAAAAGCACAAACGAAAGAGGAAGTTTTAAGACGTCAGAAATACCTTGTTCAGGGCCCCAATTCTGCTATTATCAACGGCCGATGAATGAATGAAATTTAGCTTAAAATGACAATTTTCGCATGCTCTTAAGCATTTTTCTTCACAATAATTGTAAATTCAGTATGGGACGGTACACTCAAAGTCTATACAATAAACTTCCAATTATTGTATTGGCAAAATGCTTAAAAGAATAGGCATAATTTCAAATTTAATCTAATTGCCATACATTCATCGCCCATTGTAAAATAGCAGAATCGGGGCCCTGTATTTTGATACGGTGACCGCGAATATCATTCATAAATACGGATTAAGATTTTCAATGTATCTGTATTTGATTTCTCCAATGAAATTTCGCATATATTATATGTACCTGTTTGCTAAGTTGGTAAAATCTATTTATTAGTGAAATAATGTAGAGCTTTATATCCTTGCCCTTGACGTTTGATAGTCAGATTATCACGCACATGCGAGCTTTACAAGTTCATATACCTTGTAAATTATTTGCTCTGGTACATTTTACTGCTATCAGAATTCCATGTCACGTATTCCTACGTAAGTCAATTCAATTGGAGGTGTTTGGCATAAAAAATGCTTAAAAGGAAAATTATTCACTTAAAAATTCCGTATTATTAAAATTTCGAAATAATCGCGAAAAAATCTAATTTGTAAGAATAACATACACATGAAACTTAGCGTAGGTATGTTGTAGGTACCTACATACATATTAGGTATAAGTTTGTACTCAAATATTATTTTTATAAAGTTCTAAAACATCCAATGTAAGAGAAATAAAGTAATAGACGTGTTTACCAGCTCCGGTGCAATACCACATGTCTCAGATGAGTCGCACAGGTGCTCTCTCGTCTGCATCCAACCGGCATTTACCCGACAACCGCGGTACCGGCAAGTCACCTTGCACGCGCACTCGCCAAACACGTGCTCGCGAAAAAAAAGCACCGAAAAAAAATACCGCCATTCCCGCGAATAATAAAATAAAAGAATAAACCTCGCGATGTTATTCGAAATTTGAAATTAAAAAAAAAGAAAGTAACAAGTGGTCTATGGTTAACCATAAACAGTGGACTTATCAATGTGAACATATTTTAATTTGATTTACTATCATCTGTTAACATCGCAATGAACTATTGTTTTACCATTTTAGTGTTCACACGTTCTTCACGGCGAACGAAGCGATAGGTAAGCCACTGACTTACATATATTTAAGTAATTAATTAACTAAAATTGATTTATTCGTCCAATTAGTTTAGTATTGACATATTTGCATACATTTGAATATAAACGAAAGTGTTTTTGTTTTTCTTAAGTTTTGTCAGTGATTTGCATTTGCGAAAGTAGCGCTTGTAAACCTAGACGCGGAGAAATTTCTTGTTACCAACCAAAACTCTTGAATAATAACTTAACATATTTTAAACTTACCTGTCTAAATAAGATAAATGATTTAATATAATTTTACAAAGTAACAAATCAAACCAGGAAATATTAGAGAAAGTGTTAAGAACCTTTAAATTAAATTCAAGAGCATATAAGATCGTGTATTGCATATAATTACCTATACACACACACACTGTATAACAATGTATGGCTTCCGATAAAATTGTTCCGGTGGTTTCCCACATGTTGCCAGTAAAAAGGCGCTCTCAATAATTAACCAGAGGTAATTGACGTACACACACAACAATACATTTTGACGCGGTATTTCACGTTGCCTAGATATTAATTAGCTATTCTTAAAACTTTCTAAGCACATCAAACGTTTATCGGTAAATGATTCTCAACCGACTTCCAAAAGTAGGAGATTCGAAATTCGATTGCATTTTATTATTTTTTCATGTAACGTGAAATAGCTGTCATTTGATCATATAAAAATTGACCATAAACTTTAGCTAGTAGTAGTTTTTGTTTCAATTCGATGACAGTATGGTTTTGTTGATGCAAAAACAATAATATTTACATTTCAAATGATTTAATTTTATCTTTTTCTTTCGTATGTTTGTTAATATAATTGTTCTAGTAGAAAAAACATTCAAAAATGCATATTGTATCAAACCAATGATAAAAGCTCAAAAGAGTTTTATGATATCAAAATATATTATCTGTATTAGGAGCAAAAACGTGCAGTTTTAAATCAACACGGTAATAAATTAGAAACACTTTAAAATCAAGTTCAAAAACTTGTTTACATAAACAAGTATAGGTAGCTAATTAAATAATAAAAGTGTGTTAAAATATAAGAAACAAAAACTATAAATTTTATACGAATTTGTAGTCTCGACGCCAGTTTATAAAGACCCGTGCCCATGGCTTTGCGTTGATTCATCTAATTAATATTTGCCTATGACACTCGTAAATGACGTTGATCTTTATTTGAAAAAAGTAGATAATCGGTTTATTAAATGCTAAAATTACACCGTTCAATGTTACAAAGACACAAGCTTTACCTCTCTATAATAATCCTACTAGTATTAAAAAAGGGGAAGTTTGTTACTCTTTCACCTATTTCTCTTCAACCACTGAATGAATTTGGATGAAATTTGATACACAGATAGTTTATAACCTGGATTAACACTTAGGATGGTTTGTTTCCCGATTTTATGTTAATATGGGATCATTTTCGATTTGTAACTGACGTAGCCGCTGGCAACAGCTAGCATAACTATAAACTGTAGAGAGTCTAGCCAAGCGCGCGCCGTTCTGTCTAACCTTAATCTGATTCGTCCGACATCGTCATTTAATTATGATAATATCTAATTTAACTTGACTGTGATATGTGATAAGATCGGAGATTGAAAGCTTGTAGTGGAGGAAATGGTGATAGATGATGCGCCTATAATGCGACAGATTGGATAAAAGGATGGAAACCGCGCGTGCTGCCTCTAAATGTATATGCAGTGAAATTAGTACCGTACTTAAATATACAATTTTATTCTTTGTCTCTTTAAGAAGGTAGTGACCATTAACTTGTTTATATTTATTTTTTGTTGTATTTGAGTCGGTATTAAAATAAATTTATGATCAGTTTTGTGGAAAATAAGGAAAATATTTTATGTCCAAAGCCAATTGTACTGGAACATAAAACAAAGGCAACATTAAACAAATATTGTTTGTAGGTTTAGCTCAAGATACGTTTTAAATTATTGTTTTTAAAGGGATATTGATGCCACGTAAAACTGAGTAATAGAAAGTTAGCTATCAAAAGACGTGTCGAAATGCTCATAAAAATGCTTCGTGGATAAAAATTAAAGATTATTGGTTTGGGATTTTATAAAGTTAATCACTGAAAACAAATAACAAAACATCAATAAAATTATTAAGTAAAAGAATTTTGCAGCTAGCCGGAATCTATGGTTATTCACCAGGATAAGACTAAAACGATTTTTTGTGTCCTTGACGTTTGCGGCTTTCGCGTATATTTGGGTGTAGGATTTAAGCGAGTCAAATATGAGAAGTTTTTCTCTACTAAAGGAGAATAGAAGGCATAGTATCACTACATAGTATAAAACAAAGTCGCTTTTTCTGTCATCATGTTGTATGTCCCTATGAACGCTTAAATCTTTAAAACTACGCAACGGATTTTGATGCGGTTTTCAACAATAGATAGAGCAATTCTTGAGGAAGGTTTTAGTGTATAATAAGTTTAGGTTTTGTGTAAACTGACAATATTACAACGATATTAGTTAAACATGTCGGAAAAAATTAAGCCATTCGAGAGCTTTCCTCGAGAACGCTGCCAAAACCTTTTGAGTTACAACAAAACTATGTATGGCGGGTTTGTACCTCTTTAATAAATCTACAAAAAAGTCCGCGGTGGTATATGTCTATCTTCCAAGGATAACCCACAATAACCATTTTTATGTGTTTTCTTAATACAGTAAAATTATGGGTTATTTACGAACCTATTTTTAACAATACAGTATTAATCCTTATCCAAATAAATAAGTTAGATATATTAAACATGTAATATAGAACAAAATTGCCTTTTACACTACACCAAAAAAGTGAATAGGTAATGAGTTATCGTAATATTAAAATCTCCGCGCGAGAAATTAAAAATCGATGAAACGTAGCGAAGATATCGTTGGCATCTATATACTAATATACTTATACTAATATATAAACCTGAAGAGTTTGTTTGTTTGAACGCGCTAATCTCAGGAACTACTGGTTCAAATTGAAAAAATATTTTTGTGTTGAATAGACCATTCATCGAGAGAGGTTTTAGGCTATATATCATCACGCTGCGACCAATAGGAGCGAAGAAAAAGTCATAACTTATATCTTCTAACCACGCAGACGAAGTCGCGGGCAACAGCTAGTGCTAGATAAAAATAAAAAGAATAGGACATTTACATATACATTGGCCCTACCACAACACCTTGAAATGAATTCGTTACAATTGTATGAGACATCGCTCTACGACGTATAATGCGCCGTCCTGCTTCCACAACTGCAATGTTATTAGTTTTAAAAAGTGATAGTAGATATTTATAAAAATTAAGATTTTATAAAACACTTCCAACTCACTTTAATTGTTACGTATTAACTGCTAAATGTGAATCCAATCAAGGATCATATTGATTTGCTCTACTAATAGTCTGAGTGGGATTTTATAAGGTCAAGTACATTATAGTTAATATGGCAAGGTTCTAATTGACAGCCTCATCCGGGTTGTCAAAGGTTAATTAACAAATAATTTGAACTAATAAATTAAAGTTCTTCTGATTTTTACGTAAAATGTTATAAGGTAATTTATTGATACCAGTATCATTTTGTTTTTTTTTTAATAAACATTATTTAGACAAAACAAATATAGTTGATAAATCGTGCAAAAAGAACTAGGATTTTCTGAAACATACACAACTCTTAAAATCAAAGATTTATTATATTTTTACGAATCTAAAATACGAGCTAAAATTGTAATAAAGAGAAATTGCCAGGCTAACGACTTCTAGAATTCTTAAAGAATTAACAAAAAGCTCTTAATTACAGCCATAGCTCACCTATTTTTATCTAACTTATAAATCAAGAGACCGATATTCCACGAAGTATACTTATTAGGCGATCAAAAATAACAGCTATATACGTTGCATATTAATTTAAAAGAAATAATAATAGTTATTTTATTTGTATATCATCACCAATAATCATTTCTCTGATTCCGATGCATTGATCAGGTTTAATGACCGCATCTGAACCTATTTCACCAGGGCTGAGACTAATATAGTCATAATGAGACAGGTATAATAATATATTACATTCCAGATAACGAATTCGGTGTCTTTAAGGCTGGTGTCAGAGTTGTACGGGAGAACGTCCACGGACGACCCGTACGAATAAAGATTTTAGGATGGCAGTGTTCTGGGCTCCGATTCCGCTGAATGAATGAATGGAAGTTGGATTGAAAAGACACTTAGTATTCTCCTAAGCTTTTTGCCAACACAGTAACACAATTTAGTAGATACGGAGAGGAACACTCACTGTGTGATTTCTATGTTTATGAAACCCCCCGCGATACAAGGACTTAATTTCTTACTGAGGGAGTCGTCGATATATTAATATAGCTGTTATTTATGGGTTTGTAGAAAAAATATTTTTTTCCAAGCGCCAACACTGGCGAACCAATGAAAACTAAGGGCAAACGGCACGGTGTTTGGTGGTCGGTTCGGTTCTTAATCCTAGACAAAGTGCAAAAGGGTGCTAGATCTCAGTTTAATAATTGAACTAGATTTACTAGTTTGACCTTCTGTGTCTCCGTTTCGGGAGACCGTACGGTCGGCATATACTCCCGGGCAGATCTAATTATGAGAGATATCATATCATCGGCTTGTCCGATCGTTATAATTTAATTATGAAGTTTCGTTAACAAGCAGAGGTGCCGAATATGAATATGAAAAAATATGAATGACGTAAATACAACGGTATTCTATTGAAAGAGGTTTGTAATGACATTATTAACATCTATTCATAGTGCCTTTAGTTCAATAAAGAGTTTTTATTAGTAGTTTTTGAGCGTATATACTTTTTCTATTACTACGTTTCTCGTTTGTTTGCGTAGTTTGCTATTCAATTTATTTGTGACAAAGGTTAACTAAGTTCAGCATCTAATAGAGCAGGTCGTACAAATTGATTGAAATTATTATTAATTATTATTTTATTTTCATTAATTGCTTCTTTTGTGTGAAGACTTTTGTTAAAATGTATTCATAATCGTTTAAAGTGTGTTTCTCTTCAATAAAATACAGTATTAGCTTTTTTTAAAGACCTTTCTCACACTTACAATCATAATAATAATAAAATATTGATCCTTTTAAAATATGTAGTTTTTTAAGCAAATATGCATCCGCAACAAAAAATCAGGTTTTATAGAAAAATAACACTATTGCGAAACTATTTTGAGGTGCTTGAAGATATCGTCTAAATTAAACTTCACTACTACAATTGTCTTCGGGTACACAATTCGTGATAAAACAAATTTATAATTTAGTGATTTATCGTCAATACTTTTCTTCAAATCTTTCTTGTCGTAAACATCTTTAAACTATGCTGGCGTTTAGGGTAAGTGTATACCAGTGGCGAAGGGTGAATTTTCTTAGAAGGGAAGCCGGACCTAAAAAAAACCTTACCTTGCTTGTGATGCGTGAATTCTAGTTATTATGGCTTGTATCTTATATCTTGTACGATGAATTTTCTTTAGCATTCTTATTATGAACTACATGCGTATTAGCAAAAAATGTTTCTATCCTATTGGATAGAAACATTTTTTGGCATGATTTCGGAAATAATAATTTCCGAAATCATGCATTGATAAACAACTACGGATATGTTTTTCGGTCTGAATATGTTTTTAGATGAATTTGTAAGATTATTAATATCATTAAATCCCGTGTGGCTCCATAAGCTGTTAGAATCTGAGCATAACAAGAAGGAAAACAAAACATTTTATTTAATTTACAACTTCCCGTGAGCCAAGGATACTTGTTGTAAAAAGAACTATTAAAATGTTTGAAAAACCCATCGCGTCGTTTATAATAAAATAATCATGTCAGGGCGAGCACGGCCTAAATTAATTACGTGTTTTTTATTTTCAAAACTCAACTTTGAAAAGGATGTTTCCTCAGTCAACAAATAATCTGTCAGGCAGCATTCTACGTTCACTAATGCCGCCATGCTATCGAAGTTACTCTATTATAACATATTACTACTTAAATAACAACTGCTTCTATTAAAACTACAAACTAAAACAACTTACCTAAATACCTGCGTGAAATAGATGACTACCAAACAATATAACTAAACTGCACCACACAGCACTAACACGACACAAAACTATCACTAATTCACTCTAGTTTACACTAATTTACTCAAATAAATAAATTTCAACAATAGTACATGACCAATTCTAAATTATTATACTAATATATCGAATTAAATGCAAATGGTCTGGTGAAAAAAATATAAAGTTTGACAGATAAATGACCGCGAACCAAAAGTGAAAAGAAACTATCATTCTATCCCGTTCCGGCGGACAACGAAGTTCGGCATCATTCTATCTCGTTCTGGCGTATATCTCCGTCCCTATAACTCGAAAAATTGCGGCTTCCCTAGCTCCTAAGATTGGCACGCTTTGTGACGTCAAGGTCACGATCGCTGCAATAGAAACTATGCACTGGATTCCTGTTTCGCCTTACGAGTTACCTTAGTCCTTACTAACGACGACCAAATGTGCGTGAGCGGGATTTATTGCGCGGTGTAAAATAGTAGGCGGATTTTTTTTATAGTTATTTTTAAAAGCAATTTTATTGTTATATCAGTACTATAACTTCGTAAATTATTAATTTGTTTCAATGATAATGAAAAATAATAGACACTAGTATTTTCTATATTTCGAAAGGGAAGCCGGTAGGAATCGAGTTGTATGGAGCCTTCGCCACTGGTGTATACACATCTTGAAGAAAATAAACTGATCAAATCTCTTCAGCCGTCCTCTCTTCGCTAGATCATATATACATTCATTAGCGTCGATACAAAGCGTTTGACTATGGAAACGATATTAATTCCTTACATTACATCAATTTCCATCAACATATCTATTTGTAGAAATGAATTAGGTACAGAGACAGTTTGGTTTTCAATATTACCGAATCTCGAAAAACTCCACTGCTTGAAGTTCTATCCGGCTAGAGTTTATTAGATCGTTCTTGTATCTCACAAGAACGTTGTTTAAAACCGAGACAGCAATATTTCGTGGCTCATTCCTAACGCCCGGTTACACGGGCTGCAGTAGTTATAATTATAAAGGGAGACAGGACATTAACAGCATATAGTGGCATCTCCTTTCCACAAGTCTTTAAGAGGTGGTAGAACTGAAAGACCATCTCCGTTTGAGTCAAGCTAGCGTGTGATGTACAATAGTTACGTAGTTCAGTTACGGCGAACTATGCAGTCACACACGATTGCTTGCGCTTGCGCACCCACTGTGTCTAATGCCTCTGTAGCCGTATTCTTTGCATTTTTATGTAATTTAATATTAATTATAGCTGTGATTGCGCTCTGTATGCGCATTTTTATGTTCCTGCAACAGCATAAGGTGCCTAATACTAGTTTTTTTTTTCTGTTGGCACTTTTGTTGTGTTTTCGGCCAGTATCAATGCTCTAGTAATTTTGGTCTGACATGTTTGGGTGTTGCTGGCAGTAGATACTAATGTTTGGTTTTAATTATCGTTTTTTCGTAGTCTGTTTGCAACTTTTTCATTTGCCCTGGAATTTGATGTCTGCATAGTATCGATTTATAGTGACTTTACGCGTGTTTTTAAACCATTATTGTACACGTGAATTAGATCTGCTATCCCCAATAAAAAAATATAATCATAAAACCATTTTTTGTCCATATAAAAAACAAGAAGTTTGTATTTTTAATTTTTTACATCTTTATTAAAACTAGGATGTTCGTTGCTAAACCTAGGGTCACATAAAAATGTTAAAGTTTACGCAACATTGTTAAGTCCGCATATAAATTGTCGGATTATACGATTCTGCTGATGAAATCTGTGTTCTAGATGTCTTTGCAGTCCATTATACATCATTGCCAAGGACGGTAGTAAAAGTTCATCTCAGACTGTTTTGAGAACTTTATTGTGCATTTACTTGCAAATTTAATTGATTTAAAAGAGTTTGGAATTCTTCTGAAAATTCTATTACCTTTTTCTAATCTGTGAAGAGGTAAGATGTGAAAATTAAATAGATATTTTCTGAATGTATTTTCGGTACTAATTAATTGAGAACTAAAACTACTCCACTCTCTACATTCCGTTTTTAATGCTATTGGCAAATTAGCAAAAAAATTAAGGAGTATTGTTTTACATTAAAAAATACAAAACAAAATCGTAATCGCGTTCCACATTTGAAATTCAGTTGTTGGCAAATAAACGCCGCTTATTAATAGCTTCGTCTCATAAAAATCGATGTCCACATGAAGTTTTTTTAACTAGAATACTACAAGAATAGATAAAACTATAACAAACAAACAATGCTACAAGATGTTATTTACGCCTCACTCCACACATACACACTTTCCCGGCAAAAAATGAACATTCGAGACTGCAAACACGCGCCTAGAATGCTAATGAACTACAATAGTATAATATGGGACTAATAAAATAGAAAGATTATAAATATGAATATAATCAAAAGAATAGTTGTTTCACTTAAGCGGTTAGAAAGATTAAAATAATCTTAATTTATACTTTGATTTGATAGTTTTATAAATTGTTATATTTTAAAAAAACCTGTTTTTACTTACTCCATACAATACTATAAAGAATATGCACTTTGCATCTGTTCGAATTTAAAAAGTCCTTATTTAAAGATCAAAGAAAAATAACTTATTTTGTGACAAAAAAGATGGGTTGCATATTTTTTGTCAGAACAAAAATAAACGCCTGTCTAAGATTATATTTGATTCCTCTACTCAGTTTTAAATTTGCGCTAGAGAAAAAATATATTTAAAAATACGACACGATTGTACTTTAAGTTTGAAAATAATTATGTATCAATACTCAATACCCATTTTTTATTGCATTGAACAGTTTTAATAGAAACAAGTTAAAGATGAATATGGACCCCGTCGAACACTTTGCACTTCTATTCACACATATCCTTTTTATTCCATCCTATAATTATCTCGGCATCAATTTCTAAAAATATTCAAAGCCGATTTTGAATTTGGAGATCAATAATGATCTCCAAATTCAAACAAGCGGCGCATCAAACGAATTCATACTCCATCCTTATAACTGTTAATGGTAGAAAGAAAAAATGGAAATCGTACGAACATTATTTACTAACTGTAAATATATGTACCGCCTCTGTATGGTATGAAAGGCGTTACCACTTCGCTTGGCCAATGTGGCCGGCATAACGGACTATGAGGTGTTTCGACCCCCCTCCAAGACTGCCAGTAGCCATCGCTACCAGCACCATACGATAAACTGTACTTAGGTAGAAGGTAGAAGGTAGGTATTAGACATCCCATTTTGAACGGTTCTGTCCATTTTTGTAACAATAAGTCCCGATTCCCCGAAAGGTAGGTACTCTAAGACGCTAAATAGTCCCGTTTTTTTTAAGTGGGGTCTAAAATTTTAATTATCTAGACCAAAAAATATTACGTAAAAGAGCTTGATGTTTGCATAATATACTTTTACCGAATTATAATTTCTCATCAATCACCAATCAATTCAATACAACCGTTCGATCTTTGTCTCCGTAGTATGTGAAAAAAATCCTGAATTATTTGTACGAAATTCTTCATTCATAACTGGTAACAATCCAATGTTCCGTTTTGACCCAAGGAAAAATGACCCCAATATGGATAGAGATAAGTACCTAAATATTTCACGAGTTATGAACACATTGACACTATTGTCGCAATTACTTTAACGGTTGTGAATGTGGTTGGTTCATTTGTTTATTTAACATTGCATTTGTCTTGTTTTGATTGTACGTTATTAAACGGATGCCCTTAAGACAATACGAATCCGGGAAGTAACGGACGATTGCCGGTCAGTTTTCTAAACGTTTCAAATAGCCGAAGGTGTGTTACCTAGAGCTGTTTCCTTCAGGAAATGAAGGCCAAATGCTTATTCAAATACTTGTAATAGAAAGGGAGCGAGCTGAAAAGAGGAATAACAGCATCTCTTTCATCCATATTCAAATACTTGTAAAAGAAAGGCTGAAAAAGGGAATAACAGCCTAATATTTAAAAAAAGATTTACGCTAAGTAAGCTGCAACAATTATTACAAAACATTTCAACGTAATAACCCCCTTCATAATTCGAATACCCATCAATTACGATTGTGACAAATGAATTAAGAGAGATCGTTGCGCGTGCGCATCCGTTACGTTGGGGGCCTATTATGGTCAATTCGGTAACGGCACCGTGTCGAGTGGGTAACGGACGATATTTTATCATCGCACGCGATATTCTGTAACTGCTCTTGAATGGTGATTTACTTTATAATACTTACTGTTTTGCATACGGTTTTATGAAGTTATCGAGATGTTGTTGCATCTTAAATAGAGACTTCAATTTAAAATTTTGATGCGATTTTTACTTTACGTAATATTCATACATCATACTTTTAAGAATTATTATTTAGAGTAAATAAATAATAATAAATTACACATCATGAATTACGTAATGAGTTTATGAGATAATAGATTATGAGATTTTTTTTTATCTTTTTGTTTATGATTCATAATTAATTAAAGAAAAGTGCGTTACGCATTATGGAAAGGATTAATATAAATAAATGACATAACCGTAATACTTATTGGGGTTCCAAAATTAATGGGTTAAAACGGAACCGTATTACTGAGGCACCGCTGTTCGTCCGTCTAACACCAGGCTGTATCTCATGAACCGTAGCAAGACAGTTGGTAATTTCCTAGATTATGTAGCTGTTATAACAACTAATATTAAAAAGAAGGATAGAAGTTAAGGTACGGCCGTTACGGTCATAAGTGAGTTGGGTGCCAACAAAAAAACTATACATATAGTGTATAGACACCTCCCTATGACGGCACGCGTCATCTATTTGACATAAACTTATCAACCTCACGTCAAATAAAAGAGCACTTGACAATCACAAGAATATTTTTGAAAATGGAAACAACTTGACGCTCTTATGTTTTTGTTGTATGTTGACTCTGTACTTGAATATGAGTGTGTAAGTGTTACTTACGTGTGTATGTGTATCGTGATGTAATAAATGTGAGAAATAAGGAAGTTCTATTAGACGATCTAGACACGTTATATTCAGTTGAAATATAAAATAGCAATGCGTTTTAAGTTTAAAAACATCGAATTACTTTACTATACTTTCAGATTTGCCTGTTAAAATCTTAAGGATGGACTAAAAGGTCTAAGACTGAATTTTTAATCCAGACTAGAAAAGTTCAAACGAATGGGAATGGCACACATTTCTGCTATTTAAAATGGCCGATGAATAAATGGAAATTGGAATATGTTGGCACTTTTCATATTATTCTAAGCATTTTTGTAACAATAATTGGAAATTCAGTACGGGGCGGAACACTCACGGTCAATACAAAGAATTACCAATTATTGTGTTTGTGTTTTTAAAGTGTTTAAGAGAATAGGAATAGTTTCAAATTTAATTCAATTGCCCTTCTACATCTTTATAGGCCATTGTAAATAGCAGAATCGGACCCTGTGATTTTGGATGTCGATTAGATAGTAACTTTTTAAGTTAAAGGTAAACGGCACACTTCATGTGTATAGGAGCTTGGGCCTGAAATTACAAGATAATCTATACTTCTATATCTATACTAATATATAAAGCTGAGTTTGTTTGTTTATTTGAACGCGCTAATCTCAGGAACTACTGGTCCAAATTGAAAAAATCTTTTTGTGTTGAATAGACCATTCATCGAGGAAGGCTTTAGGCTAAAAACCATCACGCTGCGACTAATAGGAGCTAAGATACAATGGAAAATGTGAAAAAGACAGGGCAGGTATATGTAAATCATAACTTATCTTTTCTACCCACGGGGACGAAGTCGCGGGCAACAGCTAGTTATTATATAAAGCTGAAGAGTTTGTTTGTTTGAACGCGCTAATCTCATCACGTTGCGACTAACAGGAGTGAAAAAGAATCATTACTTATATCTTCTAATCACGCAGACGAAGTTGCGGGCAACAGCTAGTTGAGTATAAAAACCATATCTAACACACGTTATAATATTCAATTCTCACCACACAAGATAACAATTAAATTAAACTTGTAGTCAACAATTTTCTTAAAAGACAAAATTCATTTTAGGGATCATAACTAACAGTTCACAGTTTCAGTTACTTAGTTCTCTTTACTGGGAACTGTGCTTTGGGAACTCAATATTTCCTCATTCCCCAACACAAAGTGGGCAACAATATCAATAGCAACAAAACCTTTAAACATACAAAACCATATTACCTTCAATACAAATAGAAATTAGTTACTTACACTAAAACGTCGTTAATTATTACGTTGAAACATGTAAATGACTATAAAATACGTAATAAGCTTCATGAATGGGCTGGTCGTAAGAAAAGGGCAAAATCGCTTGAGACTTAGACCTGCAACATGATACGCGCAACAACCTCTGCAACTGTTGCAAGAACACGCTACGATACCAGCAACAAATAAAGCTATTTTTGCCTAAGCCGTGAAAACCTTCAATACGAATATGATACGCAACATGTTGCAATACGTGCTACAAAGCAACTGTCGCGAACATTATTATATTTTCAGAGACGCAAAATTATGCAAGGCGCGTGCGTCGATCGCATACAACTCCGCCGGTGTTGCGAGCATAATCGTAAACGTGATCGCACATTAGTGTTGCCAGTTAAATAGCAAGCGAAACAATATTTCTTTAATGGCTAGTTATGATAGATTAGTCATGTTTGTAATTCATAAGCATGTTAGGTGGCATTAGGTAGATATTGCTCATTAATTTAATATCTTTATCTTGTGCTACCGTCCTTGGTTCAGAATTGTTTTTATGTGGAGGTAGGTTATTGGTATATCTTCAATCATTTTCTATTTTTTATCTTTTAGAATTATTACTACCAGTATCTGCACTACAAAAATATTAGAAAATAATTTAAAGGTCGGGTCCTATGCAAATTCCACAAAATAGTCCTTAAATCGAGAGAGGAAGTTTGAATTTTCATGAACTACCATTTTTTTACTAAGTAACGTAACCATGTTCATTTAGATCCTTCTCCCAGTTAGACAGACCCAGTTTTGCTATATTTTTTTGTCCTACTTATAACATGTAACAAGTAGCGTATGCCAACAAAAGCAGTGATCTCATTACAGAATTCCGTATGCTCAGTAGAAATGGAAATGAGTTGGAATAAGAACGTGCTAGACAAATCACGGTCTGGTTGTTACCGGACGAGTAAAAGTCGGGTCGGCAGACAGACAGACATCACGCCTTGACAATGCGCAGTTCGCATACTTAATGCGATAATAATTGGATCGTCTGTGCCTTAATATTGGAAAGAAGTGGATTATGTTGTGTCGTGATTCTTGTACGTATAGTCAACAGCAAAACTAGATGGCTAAAATCACAACGGAGTTCGCGTCAGAATTGTGTGGCGTCGAAGTGATTCGATATTAGGTAAACCGGAGTAAAAGCGAGTACATTTCAAACAGTCATGAGTTGAACTTCGTTCATTTCTGATTTTGAATCTTCTTTTGCTATTGACTGTACTGCTCTTTGTGGCATTAACATGGTTAGCCTTAATAGCACGCGACATAGTACATTGATTCATAAGATTCAAGACAACACTGGAGCCATGATATTGTCAAATGTAAATTTCAACAATTCGTTGACGCGAGAGAGGAGTACTTTTCTGATTTGTCTGACGTTGATAGTAAGTACGACTAATTATTCTACATCTTTTTTCCAAGCCACGTTTGTTCATACCCCGTATAGCTAGTCAGGGTAAGTTAGCTACATAATTACATATAATTATATTTTTGTCTGTAATACAATATAATGAATAATAATTTTATTATTTATCTACAAGGTACGGGCAGCTTCGTATAACCCTAACCAAAGAGTCACTTAGTACATAAACTGTTTGCACAGAATGAATAAGACAAACAGGTGGTCAAATCTAGTGCACTTTCTAGTATTCTAATTTGAGATTAAATGTTAAAAGAACTTACTTCTTAGTTTAAAATACCTCACCCGCGTGGTTGTGGGGAAACCCGAAAAAAGCAGAACATCAATACAAACAGTTATAAAAACTTCTTTCTTATTTTAGGAGGATTACGATTGATATAAGACAATTTTTGCCTCAAATACGGTAGAATTTTCTGTAAATAAATCTTTTATTTATCGAGTACTTAAATTTCGTACAGACGGACTTTGACGTCAATCATTGCTTTGCAAATATCCGAGTTTTAGAACAAGACGCATGTTTGAGAAAAACACTTCAGAATTATATTCAGATCACGGAATGTCGTGGTTTGAATTATAAAAATTGGTCATTAGAGGAATGCCTAGACTTAAACTTTAACTTCAGAAGGTTTTGGGGAACTTCCTACATTTGGTTATTATTTATTTATCTAATAATTTATTTACACACACAAAACAACGTCTTAAAAATAATATAACACAGATATAGGTTATGGCAGTAATGTTTAATACGTTGACTACGCAGCAAAAAGTATGTAGGTATTGATTGTCGGTTACGGGTCAACGCGTTCTTTTCCTTTGTAGCACTTAAAATTTTCTTTAGACCTAGGAAAAATACTCGTTTTGATGGAATTTTAAACTAGGTTTTAACTATGTGGGTGAAATGTGTATTTATTACAATTAAAATGAGCTCTTGATTTCGAACCATTTGTCGTTGACCGGGCATAAATCTTGTGTCAAATGTAGTTTTTTTTATCATTTGATTCGTTAAAATCAAGCTCATGATTTCAAAGCACTGTTACATTTAAACATGTTTGTAAAAAAGTTGCTTGTGGATTGGATTGAAATGATAACCCAGGGCATGCTTGCTTATTTCCAAGTCGGTGACATAGGGACTTGACCGTAAGGTGAATTAACATGCAAAAGAAACGCAGTAAATCTATTTGGTACCTACCTACTTTTTTGCATTTGATCCTTTATATTCGTCTGAGCATTAACTGTTGTTGCCAGCAAGCCGATTTGTTACAAATATTGTTGATGCTTTTACCGTTTTGGAATAGTGGAATGAAATGAAGTTAAATAGAGAGTTTATTTTTTAAGTAGTATTATTATGTTATCAGTGTTATGATATACATGACGAATTCGTTTTAAGCAAGCAAAATTCAATGCTTACCCTAAGAAAACAAACCTACGTTTTATCGCCTGCGTGCCGGAGCAGCGGCGTTGCCCGAAAGGGTTACCGTGGCGTCGCTACACGAAGGCCAAAAGAAGGAGAAGAGAAGAGAGAAGGAAGAGTCTGATGACTCCCGCTCAACCCAAAGCGAAATGAGTCATTTGATAATTTCCCACCCGAAAAAAAGGGTTATCACCTCTTAAAAGTCCAGATAACATAGTTTTGCTCTTTTTTTGTCCTCTGTTTTGAATAACTTATACTTCTGCTTTGCCTGTGTATACTGTCAAGCATACACCCTCATTATTACGCGGTGAGCATGCTTATTACTGAATATTAGCTGGCATACGTTGCCCTTTGCATTAGGCTGTGGTTTTTTGAATTTATTCAACTGTGGGAATCTCTTTAGTGTTTCGTCTTGATTGGGTAACTGCAGGATGGTTGAGTATATCATTATTAATGTTTGCTATATGTATAATTAACTGTATATTCTCATTGATTTTTTTTTGTCACTTCTATCGATGCGGTTTTAATTTTCGATTAACAGCTGTGAATTTCCCATTAAAATTCCCATTAAAGTTTTGACAATTCGTTTTTATTTTAAGTCGATTTTATGTTTTTGTTGTTAAAAATATTATCTTTAACAACCATTAAAGTTTAAAATACCTCACATAACGCAATTCTAATATCCACACTCTTAACCCATTAAAAGGTGCACAAACCTTAACAACAAAAACAAAAACTAAAACCAGTGTTAAATATTCCATAAGAGTAATTTTTCGAATTAATATATATCAGTCATTCATTTCCGTATAAAAAACAAGGAAGAGCAAGTGTGGGCAGCTAGCTTCGCGCTCCGGTGCCGCTCAGCCTACCATATCACACGTCATAACTGAGGCTCTTAGCGAAAATCATCTTTAAATACCAGAGGCATAGTGCACCCATACCAGTGTGGCTGTTTTAAACCCATTGGCCTCGAGTAATTACCCTCTAAGTGAATGAACGCGCATCGCCATCGTATTGTACTCGTATCACAAATTTAGGATTAATGTGCTGAGGTGAAGATACTATCTTTATCTTTTCCTATTATTAATCAAACACCAAAGAAATTATGAGGACAAATGAACCTATATTATTATGAAACAAATACATCGGTATTGTTCGAACTCTTGTTAATACTACTACTACGAAACCTACAATACTACTGTAATCTTTATTTCATATGGCTGTATTTGAGAACGTCTAAAATGTAACTAAATTGTAGTTCTTGAATCCAACCCTAGCCGCGTTTCCAAAAGTGTCTAATCATTAGGGTTGATGTCTGTTAAAGTTTAGACGGTAATTGTTGAAACATGATTACCTGAGCAGATTATTTCCTGGACTAGCTAGTAACAAAAAACTATTACCATAAGCACTATACCATTTCCATTCCTTATAAAAAATACGTAAAACATTCACACCATAATTTATTCACATCTAACTTAACGGTTCTCCAGGGTTATGCTTTAGTTGAAAAGCGACCGTGCAAAGTGGCGTTACTTTGGTTTACAAGGTTTAAACACATTAAGCCCATCTGGTTCAGGTGAACAACAAACAAACAAACATGTGTGTTTAGTATTGGTTGGACTGCCATTGCGAAAGAATTATGAGTGGGAAATGTTCGGACGGAGAGGACGAAGAGTTTGATAAAACAGCTTTAGAAAAGGAAGAGTTCTGGGTGTTTTCTTTTTTAACCCCAAGAGAGCTTTGTGTTCGTGGCATCATAGCTACCGAAAGGATTGAGGGATTTCAAATAAATTTGTTTTGGATTAAACGTAAACGTGTTTTTAGACACGTTTGATAGAAATCGGTCGAGACATTTATGTTGTGGGAGGGTTACACGTTTTACTGTCAAGCTGTGTTTTACGGTAGAAAAAAATCTACATAATTTACTGAAGCGAGTTAATTTGTATTCAGAATTATGCTTTTGGGGCTTCGCACCAACAGCGAAGCCTCATACTTTTGACCAACTCCGTTCACGTCCATATTTACTTTTCTGCACGTTTTTGAAATTTTGTGGCACGTGTTTAATGGCGTCTGGCCGTTTAAGTTCGGCCTAAGTCTAGACCACCCTGTCGTAATGTGCGTGACAGTATTTCCGATTCTCTCTGCCCAGTTAAAACCAACTGCTCTTACTTGTCAGCTTAGAATTTCGCATTTTATTGTTTAACGCGCTTACTTTTTATTGGATTCCTGACATTTTCTCCTTTTATGAGTTTTTGAACATTAAAGAGCAATTACTAATAAAAAATCGAATAAATATGATAGTGTGTTTTCATGTTTGTTACATCTTCACGCCCAAAAGCTGGAACCATTTTGATTTAATATGATATTAATTGAGAATGTTACATATTATATTAATTTGGTATTGAGGTAACTACAGTTTAGATTTTTATACACAGAAAATGGAATATATTGCTTTTACAATGTATTTTTTTTTCTTTTGTTCTCTTAACTGAATGAACTTAACAATAATCTCCGATGCTAAGATTACAAGAAGCAGAATTAAAGTTAGTTTTGTTTTGTTTTTTTTAAACGACTCCTCCTTTGGAATTTAATCCTTGTGTCGCGAGGATTTTTACAAACATACAAATCACATGCACAAAGACGCCCAGACTTAGAACAAGGGTTCGTGGATCACACAAATACTTGTACTACGCGGGGATCGAACCCGCGACACGCGCACAGTGGGTTTGGTGTGGTGACGTAAACCACTCGGCTATCCGTGCAGTCAGTAATCATTGCCTGCTGTTTACAACCATTCATGAGCATTAAGCATGCCTATTTACGGTAAATTAATAGTCGTCTCGTATTAGTCATTGAATGGGCGGAGTCATGAACACGCCTTTTGTTGACTCCTGAGTTTTAATTTGAGTAAACTACATTGAACTACCGTACACTTAAACATTAATAAAACTGTCATGTCTTTAATTTGGAAATACCGTGAAATTGCTTTTATTTTAATAAGTTTTTTTATGATAGCAGATTTTTTATTTTGCCAACGGCAATTAATTATATTTATAGTTTTCTTAATTGAAACTAATACACAAATTATTTTGTTTTATTACTATTAAAATTCTTCGATATTATATTTAAGAGGTTTGTAAGGTTGTATTCTTATGGAATACCTTTGTCCGTCTGTCATCATCATCCGTGATAACTATAAGCGCAACGGTGAAAGATACGATGTACGTACTTTTTTTCTCGCTCTTTGATGCTAAGTGTTGTGAAGTCGACTCGAGCTTGTCTGTTTTTTCTGGATCCCAAAGATTTAATCTGAAGCAATTTAAATGAGGTACAAATGTTAATTCACTTTTATTTCTTTTCAGGGTGACAACCAACCTCTGTACGATGAGTCTATAAGGTAAGTCTAACGCATTAACAATATTATTTAAACATCATCTCGCATTACAGTGCGCATGCGCTAGATTGTTATAATGATGAGATGGAACGCGACCGTCGCCGCGTCGCGAGCATTTGTCACGCTTCGGTGATAGCTGGGATAGGCCAAGATAAGATAGTGATATATCTCAAAGATTTAATTATTATATTGTAAGTATTGAAACGTGTTGAATGTTTTATTAATAGAGGCAGCAGTCCTATGATTTGATTATAATTTAACCTCATAACGTTTTTTGAAAAAAATATATATATATATGTTAAGTACGTATGTCCATGTAAATGTCTTAAGTTATTTAATAAGTGGTTTATCGGTTTGATCCTCGGTTAGGAAAAGCTTTTGTGTGTTCCAAAAACGCTTGTTCTGAGTGTGGGTGACGCAAGTGTAAAAAAAACTGACACTATAAAAATCTGGATATTTTTACAAAATTTGGTTTCCATAAAGCCCACTGTTAGTAGTCTGAATACAAAGTAGCAAATATCTGCGAAAGTTTAAAAAAAAAAATCCATTATCAAATTGACCTTGGCATTTGAAAACATTATCAAAACTTTCAGTCGCCTTGTTCTACATAATACGCATAATACTTTCAAATTTATACAGAAATAATGAAACTATCCAATTTTATTGGCAAATTATAAAATAGCGTGAGAATATTATTAACTTAATAGTTTAATGGTAGTGGCGCCAGCAAGAAAAAAAAATATTAAATGGAAATGAAATGAAAGGAAAAACAAAAAAATCTAAGTTCATCTACAATTGTTTCTACAGACCGAAGTTTTAGTCTTCGTTATGCGACTGATAATACGCGACGCATTATCCGCCAGACATACATATCTGACTCTAAATAAATCTTAAATTTTTCAAAACCTCCTTTTTCGTCAATCACGCTGTATAAGGATCTATCTTATTTTATTTAGTCGATTCCAATGACTCTATCGCTGTGTTAAACGCTTGTTGCGTTTGAATCTTGTCCCGATGTCGCCTCGAGATGATAGCATAATAATACGCTTAGTAAACACTGTTTGTTCAATGTAAAACATTTTATTAGTTAAAGATATAATTTAATACCGTTAAACTTACGTAGGAGCAGACAAAATGCATAATTTGTTTAATTTAGGTCGCGATAAATATCATTCGAAAATGAAGGAAACGTCAATTTATTTCATAAGAGAAACATCAATTAAAATCATTAATTATATAGTCCAAACTTAATTCATCACTTTAATTTTCCGCATATCCTCCTCTAATTCCATACATGTGAAAAGGACACCAATAGCCCATGAAGCATTTAGTTTGCTTCTGCTAATATCCATCAACAATCTAACTGCATAAAACCTATTCATCAGCTCGGAACATATCATAGACAAACTAAAACTCTCATACAGAGTGACTTGCACTCACTTGTCTATGACCGATCTCTTGAACAATAAGACCTGGATCACACGGGAGGTATCTAATGGAAGTGTCTGTCAGGCTTTTCAGTGTGTCTAAAGCCTAACTTTGAATTTCCCTTCTTTGATACTAGGCTTTACATTAATAATATGCTATTAGCTTTTAAGGTGAGAATAATCTGCATAAATATTGTTGACGTTTAAGATAAGACTCACTTAGTTTTAAGTTATAATTATCAACTTAACTGTAACAGCTTTGTATGAAGTGGTAATGCGTATAAGTACTGATATAAGATACTTTAAGTTTTCAAACTCAACTTAGAGGGTTTCTGAAGCATACATATCTTTTTTGACGAAAATGTTGAACCCTTCTACTTGTATTTTAATTTAAAGGTCACAGGAGAATCTAAATGCAAAGATCAAAAATTCCCGAAAACATCCCATCAATTTCTACTAGAGTCAATTAATGATGCACAAACTTTAAGGAACATGGGCTTGAAACGACACTTCGTTTCCATACGGCATATCACAATCGATCAATCTTTAGCTTCAGATGCACCTAATCAAGCATGATTTTTAACACTTGTTTTAAAACTATCATTCCGCCCGATTTACTACTTACTTGTACGACAGTAAATCTGTGTATTTGAAAGATGTCTAGTTCCCTACGGCGTTGTATAAGGACCATTTATCAAAAACACGACAGCAAGTGGTTCTTAAACACTTAAGGTATTCGGTAGCAGTACCCTTACGATTCATTAACGTCACTAGCCTGTGTTACGTGCTTTTACTACTGTTGCCGCTAAAGAAGCGAGATGGCGCAATACTTTAGTCATATCGGCTTCTCGTTTCTTCACGCACTATAGTAATTCAGGCATAGAGCGGCATTTTTTTCACTATATTAATAGTATTATTTTAAGATATTATGGTAGGTAATGGTGGCTAAGCTACAATTGCACAAGTTGGCCGAACACCGATTAAGCTACGCTTGATACGGACGGTCCGTGGATGGGGGACCATCTATGTCATAACAAGTGGGTAAGTATAACCACTTACATCTTTAACAGTCTTTACGGGAAGACAGAAGATAGAAAGCATGATAACAAGTCTTACTAAGGGGTATTTTGCTGAACAGATGGGTTGAGGTGGTCAGATAGGCACCTTTTAAAACACTGGTAGGTACTAAGCTGCATCCCGTTAGCCTGGTAGCCGCCACCAACATAGTAAGGAAAGCATTTTGTCTTTTATACGCAGATAACAATTATTATTAATTATCTGGAATCGGTTACTGGCACTTAATTATGACCAACGGACTTACCGTTCGTCCTAAATTTTCTGGTAATGACTTTAGCGTTTACGAGATTCTAATTATGTGTATATCTTGAAATGATCGACGAGTGTTATCTTGTAAATGAACTGTTTAACGATTGCTACTTCCAGCACTATTAAATGAATGTTCAAAGTGCTAGTGCTAAATATTTATCATATTTTAAAATTTAAACTTAAAATCAGCCTAAACTCCCATATGACGTACTGCTAAGAAAAGGAGCCCCCATTATGAAAAAAAAACATGATTCATGGTTACAATGATATCGCTTTTACACGTCAACAGATTTTTTAAGCTATCTGAAGTACCAATTTAGGTAATACCTATCTTCTACCTTGAGAAGAAATGTCGAAACAAACTCAGAGGTCGTAGCCTCTTTTCAAGTCCAGACAATTCATGCATCCTCTAACATCTCCAAGCCGATCCACTTCAAATAGGGTACTGGTTTTTAGGTGGTCTGATTCTCATCCTCGTTTAAGATAATATATAATGAAATAAATAATTCCTTACAATGTTCACCTCCCATACAAACTGCAGCGATAAACTCATTGAGTGATTGATTGATAAGACAAAAATACATGTTAAACTGTAGAACAAATATATGATAAACAGATGCTACAAACTGACGTACCAACATCAGAATAATTTACAAAATCCATTCGTTAGTCAAACAGATTGCATTACACTCTGACTGTTAAATCGATCGAAAGTCAATACAGAGCGGACAGGTTTGCGGCAAACAGACACCGGTCATCAGGCCACGCTGAACCGGATAGAATGAATACATAAAACATTATGTGCAACATTTGTAAATAATAGTATTGGCAATTTTTTTATATTCGGTGATACATCGGTGGAAAGTTTTAACACTTCACTTTTGTTTTGTTTTTATGGAAAAGTCCGCTTCCTCATCTGTCGCGAGGCCTTTCAGCAATATTAAAATTAGATGTTCGAAGAATAGAAATAAACCTGAAACATTTTATTTATTATGTTTTATTTGATTTCTTATTTCCTATCAACGGGTTTACATTCTGCATTTTCGGCGCATCTGCTTGCTTAATTTTGATATTTCAATTGCACTTGGCGCTTCTAAGGCACTTTCTTAAGCCTTCGTCCTCCTGAAAAAAATCCGTATTGATTTTTATCCTAATTCATATCGTGATCCAACCTACAGCACATCCGTACTCCTAGTGAGTTACAAATATTCACTTGTCTCTACTGAAAGCCTTCCCTTGACCCATTTTACTACAACCCCAGACTGACAGCCAACCTTTGATGAATCACCACAGTTTACCGCGATGGTAAACTATGGTGATCAATTTCCAACTTGTCTAACATTCTCACTTGACAACATTAAGATTGGAATCGTGTCTCATTTAAATTCTTAGCATACATTGATATTGCATATCGGAATGGGATCGCTTGTCATTTTCCGTTGTCGTTACGTTATGAGGAAAACTGGTTGTAAGAAGTACATTTATAATCGTCCAGTAGAAATACTTGGGTATCTATGGATTATTGCATGCAGAATCGATTTTGTTTTGAAGTATGTTTGCTATTACATAGAGGTAATATTGTCATTTCAAGATCATGTTTAAAATAATTAAATTACGTCTGATAATTATCGATATTAATCAAGTAAGATACTTGATTTAATCTTTGTGTGGCAGAGGTTTCATTAACATTCACATGCTCAAATACACCCAGACGCTTGGCCTACGCGGGGATCAAACTCGCGACCCGTCGCGAAATTGTGGGTTTGGCGTGGTTACTTTAACTACTCGAGCTAATTGTAACTTACGGACATATATTTTATTGAATAATAGAATCCTTTTAGAAACGTTTTCAATACACCAACCAAACATTAAAACATACGAAGAGACTTTGCAACCAAGACGAAACATAAAAAAAATCTCAGCTGCCACAAAACAAACATTGGCTTTGATATCAAATAAAATAAAAACGTTACAATGTTCATTGAACACACAAACAAAACAATCAAGTCTAAACTAACACTTAAGTAACTTCCCTTGTGCCCTGCGCTTGAAAACTCGTTCTCTAACTAGAAATAATGCAAAGGAAACATCTAATAACCCTGTTGGAGTACAGTCAGCAACAAAAATCTTTGAACACTTACCAAAAATGTATCTTAATATTTAATAGGGACTGGGAAGAGAAGAAGTTTTAACATCAGGATTCTACGTTATATTAATACAAATTACTGACTACTTCTAGTCTTGTCTCTGATAACTAATACGCATTAAACTAACTCTTATAATAAAATTTTGTTCAGCCCCTCAGACAGCTTTTCAGAAATATTTTATACGTATTTTTTATTTTATTACATCATTAAAGTCAACAATTTGAAATGTATGATAGTGGGGCTAAAAACATCATTTGCTAGTAAAAACTTACTGGTTAGTGACGTCACACGAGATTTCTGCATCTTTACCTTTGCCAGCTTTATTTTTTTGTTTAGGAGACAGAGGAAAAATACTTATCCAATATTTTTCGGAAATCTATCTAACGGACTAAACAAATTTTTTTTTGCCAAATACCCCATTTTGAACATGCGTACACTGTCTGTTCCTGACTTTCGTTGCTGACGCTACCACGTTGTAGCACAGCATTATTTTAATAAGCCATGCGTGCTGCCAGATTCTTTGTAACGTGCTAATCAGCCTGTGAATAATTAGCGAGATGTTACCGAGGGACAGGTGGCTATTTTACTTTTAATAAGAGAGGCTTGGTTAAGACGTGCTAAAGGTATCTAGTGTGAATTTCAGAGGAAATTAATTGATTGATTTGTAATTTAACAGATGATTTGAAAATATTAAAGAGTTGCGTGTGTCAGTGTTTGCCAAAACAATCTTATATCCGTCAAAGATTTCCAAATAATACCGAACTCTTTTTTTTTTCTATCATGAAAAAGTGAAGATGTAATAATGACTTTACTACTAAGTCCTCTGAAAAACGCAGGTACAAGCAGGTATAAGGATAAATAAAATTTGAATATGATGACAGATTCTATAACCATATAGACGAACAATGTTGAGCCGTTTTAAAATAACGGGCACTAAGTTAATGAGCTCAAGTTTTTATAGAGCCATTAAACGTTATTACACACTAAATATTGCAGTCTATCAGAGATACGGTGGGGCACTTTGCGTACTATGTATCTTGGTAAATTATGTCTTAAAGTTATGATAGACTGTGGTACAATTATGAAAAGAATATTGTTTCTTGAAAGTTGCATAGGCGTAAAACAGTAAAGACGATTTGCCGAAATGTAACAAATTATGTATTTACGAATATGCTTTTAGGGTTACGAAAACATAACGGAATCAAATCTAGTGGGCTCCATCTAGACACAAAACGGCGTCGAGACAACCAGGACTAGGATGGAGCGATGATCTGGATCTAAAAAATGGATGGAAAAGTCATAGATCGGACAAAGTGGAAAAATTTAAAGAAGGTATTTTACCAGCAGTGGGGCACAGTAAGTGCTTAACAAAATAAAAAAAAAAACAGAAATAGATTAATGTTCTTTTCTCAATTTTTATAGCTCAGCGTATGTTAGTCCCATCTTTCTGTTACTCGGTGCACTGTTCCTAAGCGGAAAAGTCCCATACATTTCCTAGTCTAGTTATTTCTTTGAATGATTTTTGTTGCGGGTTAATAGTTTTCCATACACCTCGTTATATATTAACAGGTATACCAATTTACGGTACGAGATTACAGCATCTATTAAAAGATAATTAATAAATTGTTCGGCAACTTTGTTAGAGAAAACCATGAAGATATTTATTGACCATAACTAGGAAATAGGCAGGCTTTATGAGGTCTATAAAACAACTGCACTGTTCTACGGATGAGCGGGTACCTCACTACGGAACCAACGAACCATGATAATGATATGTTAAAGTATAATCAGTTAGGGACACCGCGAATGGTCAACGATAAGGACAAGATGCTACCGATTGGATTATTTTTTAATTCTCATGTCGTTGTAATGTGAACGTTGAGTTAGTATGCACAAGGTTGCTAGTTCGTATATGCAGATGTCAGATCTTGAAAGTTAAAGTCACTTTCAATTTTTTTCAGAATCGCCCGGAATCGCAATGGCAATCGCAATCGCCTTGTGATCAACGCTCAATCCTTGTAAGAAAGGATGACTGTGATCTTCAGCAATGGGATCCTCACTTATTGTTGTTATTCACACATATATTTACAGAAACCGTATCTAAAATAAGCATGGAGTCTGTTAATACTCAATATAACGTATTCCGTTTTTTTATTTCGACAATCGCACCTTTTTACTACTATTCTCGTGCTACGGAGTCTTAGACTCGCAACAAGATCATGCAAATGTTTGCCCTACGTGATAAACGAACCCGCGACACGTCGAACTCAATAGCTTTGGCGTGATTGCCTATACCAGTCGGCTACCAGCATATTACAAGTTTCTTTTATCGTACTTATGAATACAAAAAGTCTAAAGAATTCATGTCGAAAAGTCTTTACAATAACAACAAGCTTCACTAAATAAACAGCGAAAACTACGGAACTAAATGAAGTTATTTCCATACACATTAAACATAATAATGATTCACATAGAGTTGTAAATTGCTTGTATTACGACCGAGCTTAACCATAAAACACAATTGATTGCTAAGATGGTAATTACTCAACAATAGCCCTTAAACACATACAGTTATACCTTAGTAAGTTACTCGAACTCTTGTGAGGGTTTGGCTTCTAGTAAAGTATTTAGCACGGTGCATGTCGTGGAACATTGAAAAGTAGCTGGAAAAGCATAAAGAGAACAAGTGAATGACACTGTTAGGAGTTTACGATCAACCTTTATACAAGAAGAATCGGAGTCGGAAGAATTCAATCGAAAAGATTATCAGAAGATGAGAAGATTCCCAAGATATTAGTATTCGCAAGAAATATGGTGTACATAATATATTGTGGTGGCTTTGTGGAACTACTTATATATATATGAATTATATATATATATTAGATATATATGAACGAGGTGTTGGTTCGACCCCAACGCAGGTCAAGTAGCAATGAAGCATTTTAGATATTATGTCTATCTTCGTAATAATTTTAAGACACTGCCAATAAACAGTATCTCCAAACCACAGTGTTCTAGTGAGGCAATGAATACTAAAACCATCCTTATATGTAGTGAACAGCAGTGGGCATTTATATCCTAGTAAGTATGTTACACGAAATACGTGTGTATTTGTCCACAAAAAAGGTATACTGAAATAAGGATTTACTATAAAATTAAAATGCTACAGTAGTGTAGGCACTTCCTTCGACTCATCTATATTCAATGGTGCAAGTGACTTTACCTAACGTTAGGTATTTAAAGCCGTTCCCATAGAAACAAAGCAGAAATTACTGTAAGCATCAACGACTTGGAAAATTCCTAATAACGTTGTGTGCAATTCAACTTGCAGAAATAGGTTTTCAATTAATGTTCTAGTTATATTAGGTCTAACGGTTTTAATATTTCTATTATACCTACTAATATTATGGATGAATGATTGTTACAACTGTATAGATTTTAATGAAACTGTACAATAGATATAAATGGCTACAAATTATGTGTGAATTGTCCTATATATTAAGTAAGAAGAAAGTTATACCATATTTCTGTACATGCATGTAGGTGTAACATCTCAATATTGTCAGAATCTTAGATTTTTCAAATGGGTTTCAAAAAGTATTTTAATGATAATTTCAGTGTTGAAAACTGTAAAATAAGTTCTAGTCGACATCGCTACAATTAGTATTTAACGAGTACAACAGTGTCAACATTAGCATAGACACTAGATACCTCCATCACTTGATTTCAAAGTAATTCAACTATTTACATTTAAACACAAGTGGCACTTCATTTTCTAATGTCCACAGATCGAGTAATCAATTTCGAATCGACTTTTTGCTTTTTGTTTAAAAGGTCGTTTATATTCAATGTTCGGATACGGGGAAACCCACTCAAACGTGCGTCTTGAGGAGTTATGAGAAATACGGTAAATAAGGAGGTTCTATTTAAGACTATACTAATACGTTATATTGATGTTTAGTTCATTGTTCTATACACAACATAATTTAGAAATAATACTAATATTATGAATGCGTAAGTATATGAGTGTGTCCAAGTGGGTATGTTTGATACCTCTTCATGCTCAAAAGGCTAAACCTATTTCGATGAAATTTGGTAAAGAGGTAGCTGAAAAGTAGGGTTAACTCTGCTAGCTTCGTTAAACTAGGGTTATTTTTAGTTAGCTATAAGCTATATCCAGTCGGGCTAAGTCGCGAGCTAGAGCTAGTTGTTTCTCATATTTCTAAGAAAAATAAACGGGACATTTTAAAAAAAGGCCGTATTAATGTGATGTTTCCTTATTGAAGATTGACTTTCCTTGTATACCTAGTTAAACACAGAAGTCTTTAGTTTGAAAGCGATTTAATCAACACAAAAGCTTGTGGGTATGTTACACTTTAAAAAATAGCTCTTTTTCCAATTGAATCTGATATATAAGAAATGGTCGAGCATCACAACTACCAAGTCCCTCCCGTCTCCACTAGACACCACATTCCTCAATACTTTTTTCAGCAAAGCGTCTCAAATCGTTTAAGGCTTACTTCCATTAAGTACAGCTGACCATTACGTGAAGGTAATGTTAGTACATAAAGGCTGTATCCAACCGCAAATGGCGGTATTACCGCGCACAAGCAGCGCACGCGATCGATGTCATACACATCGTTCATCGAGCCTACAATCATTGCGCATGCGTGCGGACGTAATAGAATGTGTGAGGAATCCCGATAGAGTTCTTTATGAAGATGTTTTACTTAATAAGTCCTTTAAATAGATGTAAAGGAGTTGTCATTAAGGCAAGAATTATTTATTTTTACAATATACGGTGTCATTGCGAATGATTTAGAATATGATCAAATTTCCAGGTAGTAAAAAATTACATCTAAATTCAGGGAATCTCTTTTTAAATGAACAACCTTTTTAGTGGAAAATGTAAAAAAACATATGAATATACTACTACAAATATAAAAAAAAAAACAAATCAAAGAAACAGCAATTCTAATCGATGAAAAAGGGTTCGCATTTTTGCTAGATGTGCGTTTGATGTGGTCGGCGCAAGCGACGCGGCGTGTGCCGGCCAACTATGCGGTATGCGGCTTTTTACACCACCCATCTGCCGCAGACAATTATGACGAGCATAGTACCTTGTCACACTCAACCATAAGGCGGGAAAGGAAATGACTGCAACAGTAGCATCGTTTACATACACCGAACAGTTATTATGTAGTTGTCTCACATTTCCTTAGCAATCATTTGGTTGAGGACGACAACGGGTAATTTGTGGTCTGTTTTAGTAATGAGAATATACCGTCTTCTAGGATTTATTTAGACTTTTGATGGCATACGAATTGATGAAATCATAATGGAAATGCCGGTCCATTCGGGCGAGTCGAACTCAAGACACCGAGGTACCATGTAAATAGAATAAAGAAAACATGTTTGCAACAAACATAGGTCACCCATCCAATTTATGACCTTAGATTCTGGCTATCACAGTTTCTGAGGCATAGCTAACTTTGCTCTTTAACTATGGAACTTTAAAAAGACAAAACAATAAAGGGAACAACAATCAAACACGAAACCAATAACAATAGTTTATGAGAAAGAAGATTTAAAGAATGAAAACAAAAAGAACGTGACTCGTCAAAGGGCAAATGTATTTGCACCACCTGTCAATGACGTCACAATTGTGAGACGAGTCACAGACGCCCGACCATGAATCAGCAAATCTCCAAGACCAAGAGACCAAAGCCGATGAGGGCTACACTAAAGAAATGGAGGTCACAAGTCATCCCACAAGGCAAAGCGACCAACTTTCTTGGTATAATTGTTCTCCAATAATGAAATCACAGTAATGGATCTTTGATTACAGTTAGATTAACGAGAACGTTGATATAAACCTTCGTATTTCCACCAAGTCTTGTACTTCTACGTCTTGCTATTAATCCTTAAGAAGTTTTTGCTGTTTTTGATTAAAGATTTCTATTATGAAGATTCCCTCGATGGTTTATTGATTAATGACACTTTCTTGTAAGCCACATCGCACATTGTTTGATGTGCTTCCTATGTGCGTCGGCACTCTAACAAACAAACCGTTTATATTGTTTTTCGCTGTGCTCAACACGTTTAATGAGCAATCATTGTATTAAGATACAAAAATACACACGCGGTATTGACTCGTAAATAGGTTTGAAAATTGATGGGTAGCGTCGGTATTTTTACTATTATATCCACACATATGAAGAGGATAACAGATGCATTGGGTAAATCATTCGAGTGCTTATGGATATTGTGTTATATTCTTCTCTCCTTAACAATGTTCTCCAACAAACTTTCATCCATAAATTCTAACGAAGTCGGTTAATAGGTACATAAGCATTACAATTTACGAGCAGTCAAATAAATATTGGACTATTGTTTGTAAAACGTCTACCCATCCTTATTGAATCAGCTTAAAGCAGAATGGCGTGTCGAGATTACTTAAACGTACGTAACATTTGTTGCTAGCGCCTTGTCAGACGCAATTACGGTTTGATCAAGTACTTTGCGACAAATGTAGGAATTGCAGAAAATTGCAACTAAAAGCAATTGGCTTACGCGAATGCCTGGACACCATATGCCGTCCACATTACCTATGATTGTGGTATTCGAGCCAATATGAAACGAATGCGCAGCTTTCTCTGCTAACGTTTTACGGAGCGTCGTCGTCGTATACTTCTTTAATGGAAACGAGAATACTTTCTCAGTTGTACGTGTTTGCATTGCTCGCCTTTTTAACAGCCTCTCGGTACAAAATGAGCGATGATAGTGGATTTATATTGTGTTTCGTAACCATATTCTTATATTAAGTTTTCGCCCACACAAGTCGAAATTTGCTCTAAATCGGTCAAGTAACGAGGAAAGTTATTTTTTTCGGTATAACAACGACAAAACTGCACTAATGAGCAGTGTAATCGGTGTTTATAACAATTGACACTGTTTTCTATTTAACACTCGATGATAAATGAAATAATACAGAACTCGGATGACTAGACGCTACTTGTCAGATAAATTAAATTGTCAGTGGTCGGAATTCATTTGTAAAGGCTTCTATGGTCAGACGATTTTTTTATGACACATGCTCATCAAAAGATTACAACCGAATGGACTCGAATAGGTATTGTAACTGTTACTTTTTCCTTGGTAATCTCACGTGCAGTAGCCCAATCATGTATGGTAGTACTTCCATTTTGGGAACACCTTAACACGGATGTAATAAGGTTCATTTTTGGACTTGTAGCAGTCGCGTGGTTTACCGTACCGTATCTATATTGGTAGTTTATGAATAAGGCTTGAACCACAAACTGTTCTGAAGACCGCTAAATACGTGTCAAGTAGTTAGTGTTGAGGAAGATGATATGAATATCGATACTTCTGTGAAATGATTACGATAGTATGCAACTGATTGGATTAGCTAGTATTTAAAAAAAAATGTAACAATTTGCGGTTTACTTATTTTGTGGATGAAACTTGAAAGGAGGAAATTCTTAAAAAGTAAATGTTAATGTATAAATAAATTATTTATTTTAGTAATTGAATTCAAAAGGTTAATGAAGAGCTCGTACCTAAGATACAACTGCACAGTATCCAGTTGCAATGGGAGCCCACCTACATATTTGGGAAAAGGCTATTATGATGTTGAATTCAAATGGTTTATTTGTTAACAATTCAAATATCATTAGATATGATAAGTTTGTTTACCTCTCCCAATATTTCCTTAATTAGGGAAATGTGCTAAATACTGTCTAATTGTCCATAAATTTACTTCGTTATAAAAACACGATTCACGAACACATTTTTCTATTGCATTCCAGTCTGATCATAAATCTGAATCACAAAAGCAATTATTGTAACGCTTAAACTTTGAACGAGGTACATTGTTGTTCTCTCAACTTTTAACAACGTTTGACAATGTTGTTTTGTGAACAATGAACGCGATGATGCTATCAGATAGCGAATAAAGGTGAAATATTCAAAGGTGAAGGTCATACATTTTCTTTCATATTCTTTGAATTTGAACAAAATAAGATTGCTGTCGATAAGGTTGATATTCGGTTGATATCTGAACTTTTGTTGTTCCGTATTCATCGGGAAAAACCCCTATGACCTATTAAGGTTCTGCTGTCTGTCTTTCGATCTGTCACCAGGCTGTATCTCAAAAACTATGATAAATAAACAGTTTCAATTTTTACAGACAAAGTTTTCTGTTCAGTTCAAAATAAAAAAGTAAATAATGATTATTGCGGACATGAAATTGAGCAACAAATCTTCTAGCATATTATTAATTTATTATTAAGTTATTCTTTTGACAATTTATACGGAACCTGCCCTGTAGCGAATAATACTTGTACTTGACCGGCTTTTTAGAAGGTGCTTTAGACAAGATTGTTAAGATTTATATCTGTTTGTCTGTTGTTAGCCTCGCATAGGACACGGCTGGCCATATACAGACGTTTTGAATTATTTACTCTTTGATTTTGCTAGCATAGAAATGAGCATGACGATACATATATACATACAAAGTTAAAATATTCAATATTATTCTGAAATGAAAGTGTATAATATTGATACGGAAAAGCTTTTCTCGAAGGAGGTCTGTGATGTTTGCATCCAAATATGGGTATGTATGGAAAATTGATGAATTTTGTATCCTAAGTAATTGAAATTGAATATTACAGAAAATTTCTCGCACTCAAGTATCAAGAAATTTAAGTGTATTTACCAACAATTGGTATAAACACACTTATTTAAGTGTGTTATTTTATTATCCTAGTCGTTCAAATGTTAAATAGAAAACCAACTTAAATTTCTGTAATATTTAGATAAACATAAACTTAAAATTTACGATTTTATAGAGCTACCTGAGCTACTCTCATTAAAATTGGCTAATTTTTTTTTGTACTAATCAAAAACAAGAATCAAAATCGATATATTCAAGCTACGCTAAAAAATAGCACTTTTTGAATATCAAAAAATACTAATTATAAAGACAGCATCCAGTATCGTCCACTCTTCCAAACGCTTCCAAAGTGCTCTGGATGTGAATCAGAAACTGCGCAAACACCAGTGCAAAGCACGCATCACATATTTACAATAGTGTACAAAATTAAAACATGAATGAATTTTCACGAAAACGCGTTAAAATCAGACAGTATTTCAAGGATGATGGGGTATGAACATAATATCCATAGTAATCTAAACCTACCGTACTTACAGTCTACGTAGGCCATGGTTAACCACGCGATTAAAGCTACACCATCGACAGTTCCTATTAAAACATTTTTTACCAACACCACTTGAATGATACAGAATACTTCCGCGTATCTCCTAAACATGACAATGTTATACATTACGAAGAATGGGCTGGGCAGCTCCTTCTCAAAACAAAGAACGATCGTGATTTCTCTTTTGTTAAAGAAACAATTTTCAAATGTTGGCTATTTGTTTTTTTAACTAGTGATTAAGTGGTAGCCTAACAGAATGGACTTTGGTGTTGTGAACGGTCGTAGGTTCGGATCCCCGCATATAAGTCTTATTTATTGCATAATTATAGGCAGTTGTAACAAAACATAATGATGGAATTACTATGCATAGCCAAGTACTGACCAAAATTGCGAAGCACCAATAAACGAATAAGCGTAATTTCATACCAACACTTTCCCTCAAGCAATAAACCCTATAATCCGAGGGATTTTTAATCCTAAACTCTTGAACTGAAACTCCTAAAATCGACAAGTGGTTAAATAAGCAGACAACTTGACGACGACAATTGGTTCCTTAAACGGACACCAGACCATAAGAAAAAGAAGATAAAAAATCTTTAACAACCAAAGAAAGAATTCAGCTAAGAAACTGAAACTTTAGCTCACGTCTTTCGAAATACGGTACCGAGGTTTGTCAGTAGCCAGTCTGTCCAAACAGTATTTACTTGTCCGTAAAAAACTGACGTCGAAATTGTCGGTACCGGCGCGAAAATCGGCAAAGCAGACTAGTGATGGGACAAACCGTTTTTACCGGTCTAAGCGCGGTAAAACTAGCACTAACACAATAATGAATGCGCTATTGTCTCTTACACATTTTACTTTACACACTTGCTAGTACCGTTGTGGATTCTCGATTAATGTTTTTGTATTTACAATAGAAAGGAATTTGGTATCTAATTTTGGTAGATATTAAAGTTTTTATTTCTTTCTTTCTTCTTTCAGTCTTTCTTTACTTCATGTGAAATTAGGTACTAAGGGTATTGTTTTGTATTTTCTTGTAAAACAAATATTATAGTTATACATCTTTTTTTAATTATCTGGGTTTCATATAGGCCTAAATTATATTGCTCAAAAAAATCATGTGACACCAGTTTTGATTACCGTCTTGCATTTGTAATAGCTCATACTGTCTATACTACGAATTAATATCTGACCTAAGAAACATAAAATAAAACCGCCAAAAGGTTTAGGAGCCTATCACCAACTCTATCAAAGATGTAAGGAGGTACAGCACACTGCACAGTGTAAAGCCGCATCTCTTTTTCACAAAACTTCATCTCACTAGACGAAACTCTACAAGATTGTCATAAAAAATTAAATTCCTTAGTGTGGAATAAGTCACCAAAAATTTGAATACGTACGAGAATCGTTTTAAGCTACCAAAAACCAATTACACCACTCATTACACCAAACTAAATCCAATACATCATCACTATAAAAACATTGAACCATCAACCGTAGCGTAAACACTAAATCTGTACCTAGATCAAACAAACACATGTTAATTAAGACTTTATTACAAGTAATCTAAGTGCCAGTATCAGACTCATTAATAAGAGCGGTATCTAAAAGATGTGTGATAAGTGAACATAAAGAACATGGCGTCAAACCCGCGGCGGTTCATCAATCAAGTGTAATGTGATACTGTAATGGTGTTACATGGATTACGCTTCCTATTAGTTGCTTCTCAATACTTTAATTGCAATCGACAGAGTATAAATGTGTTATAAATACAATTAGTAAGGAGTAGGTTTGAGTTGATTCGTAGTTTAAGTTTTGTTAGCGTGTTGATCAGGTAGATTGAATTGAATTTTATAAGACCAGTTACCAGGAATAGATGTCTCCGAACACATACGCTGAACATATCGCTCTTTTTAATGGTATGAACCGAATAAGTCGAAGTGATATATTTGTCTATTGACAAAGCAAAACAACTTTTTTCCTAATAGCGGACACTTTTAAGTGAGGAAAAAACATAACATAACAAAAAAAAATAGTCAATAAGGATGGAGTTATAACCATGTAAGAATAAAATATATTAGCCGGTTAATAGCCCTACACAATAGGAATATAATTTCATAAAGATGTGACACAAAAATAATCTTCTAATATATAAAATGTGACACAAAAATAATCTTCTAATATATAAAATTCCCGTGTCACGATGTTAGTTACCGTACCTCCGAAACGGTTTGACCGATTTTTATGAAGTTTTGTATACATATTGGGTAGGTCTGAGAATAGAACAACATCTATTTTTCATACCCCTAAGTAATAAGGGTTGCTCACACTAAAAAAAATATTTTATTTTTTGGAGGAAATTTTGGTGGGATGGAAATTTTTTTATAATGTATAATTTATTAAAAATACATACAACTAGAAAAAAGAATTATTCTGCAAAACAACGTTTGCTTTGTTCAAATATAAATTAAATCACACATATTTATACAACAGAGTAAACCTCATTTCTAAACACAATTTCTTTTATTACACCTTACACTTGTCGGCCACTTTTCTAAAGGATTAAATCACATTAACGATGATAAATCGATAGTATCTATTATATTAACTCATAGATACAACAAATTGAACGTAGCACCGTGTCAAGATCAATATGAAAACCTCGGTATCTCAATGGATACTGATTGACGTTTGCAAGTTCCCAAGAACTACTGGCTTTTTAATTATGCCTTTACATGTGTAAATTTAATTGCTTTCTGTGTACATTTAAAAAAGATCTTTGATTGATGCGGTTTTGGATCCGTCAGCGTTGTGGTCGTCATAACTTTTTTTCTTAATTTAAGATTGTGAACTTTATTGAATTTGATAATTTTTTTATTTAAGTTCGCTTGTGTGTTTGTGACTGATATTTTGTTTATTCATGTTTCTTATTATTTATGTGATGTGTTATGTTTTGATAGTATTGCTATGAGTTGTAATGAAAACATTTAATTAGGAACCAATTTAACGAATATAAGATTCGAAGTACTTACTATGCTCATTCGTGAAATAAGTTCCACAGTTGATCTACAATGTCAGTCCGCCCGCCTGGCTGTTTCTCATGAACCGTGGTAACTAGATAGATGAAATAGTGTTTCAAAAAATAAATATCGAAATTAAGGTACGTTTGTTATGGTCATAAATTTGTTTTTATGAACCTTTAAGGTACACTCTTAGCAACTGAACCACAAAAACACAACTTTAACACCAAGAACCTGACTACTTGACTGCAAGCAAGCAAATTACCTAATCTATCATTGTTTCAGCACGCCACACCATATACTAACACTGAACGGACGTAAATTACTCAAGTCGGTGTCTCGATAATAGAGCGAATGCAAATTATCGCGCTCGATACAATCTTAAGATGCTACTGAGGCTGGACGGTAGGCCGGTGATTTAGATGTAGTCATTAGCAGGCTTAATTGGGCCTCAACGGCAACACGATTGATAGATACGATGCAACTAATTTTATTAGACAGAGAAAATTTAATTGATTATTCGGTTACGACTTTTTAATTGATTACGTAACGCCATCTAGCGGTTAAGCCTTATTATTATTACTGTGTTATTACGATTATTGCTGAATTGATGAAAATTTTCTATAATTGATATCCTTATGATGCAATTATATTATTAATTGAAAGATCGATACCCATTAATTTTATTAATAGATCTATTTTTTACACAAAATAGTAAAACCGTTAGGTTTGGACCCTAAAGTAAATAACAGTTAGTTTATTTGCTGAAAAACCTGCCATGCCTACATGGATACTAACAAATATTCTTTTGTCTGTCTTAATTTCTAATTTGTATGCTACATCACGGAGTTGCCAACATTTGAGCTAAATGTAGGACTATAAACGGGTTTATTGTCTGTTTTAATCAACAAACCGCAACAATATACAAGCCCTAGGTGTACCTAACTGTTTCATAATTTAAAGGATTTTACGCGCAGACACGATCGATTACTTCTGCTGACAATGGGGAAGTAGAATTCAAACAATGAATCTACCTCCATCTTTTTAGTTTGGACTGAAGTTAATGTAGGAGCGAGACAGCGCTAATGCTGGATATAGCGCTGTCTCAAACATACAAAATCAATGCAATGCATTCAATTCAACGGGAAGTCCTTTGAATTGAATCGCTTTTGTTGTGAATGAGGACAGACACCTCAGAACACAGTGCATTAAACGTTTATATTTTTAATCTAAGAACACAAATGTTTGAACAAACTCTTCAAAGAGTTAATTTCAAATTCTCCGCTTTAGAGTATAGAAATGAACAAATGTCCAAGTCCTAAAAGCTTAATTGAACGTGGCTGGCAAAAATATTTCTTGGAACAGTCTGAAATACAGTTAATTTTTATGCCCAATACAGCAATGCAGGCGGGAAAATTATTAATCTGGCTTCGCCAAAATCAAGTCATAAAACACCTTTTTCTCGTACTGCAATTAATATTTTTCATTTCGAAAACATAAATTTTCGGCAATTTCAGCCCACAAAGACCAATTATTAAAATCCTTGCATTTCTCTTGCTATAAAATATGTCAATCTAACAAAACAGACGCATCGTTGTTAGCATACGAACTAGTCAGAACAGCTGCGAACATCCGAACATGTTCAGTTTGTTCCAATTAAGCCGCGTGTTGGGGCTATAAGTCGAGACGTGTCGAGACTAACACCTCGTTTGTGCTACCGAATGTCAAACCTCTTTGTTTATTGCGAGACGGACCTACTCCTTACTGCGTTTGACGTATTGAGTATGAAAGAATTGAGAACATGTGTGTGTTTTAACAAGCCATATATCTCAATTTTGCCCATGTGATACTGGCAAAAAATCAGCATTCATTCATGTGTATTCAATCATTTTGAAACAATGGATAATATTTCGTTTTCGTCACACATTTCTTTCACTTTGACTTCATCTGATGTAAAAGCTTGCGCTACCAAAATCCATCTTCACTTGCTTACATCACTATTGACCAACTTCAATTCTTGTCAAGCAAGCCACCGTTTAACATTCCAAATAGATTCAAGTGAAGCATTCGATTGACTAAACAGTAACAAGCAAATCATTTTCTAAAAAGCATTTAGAGTAATTGAACGCCCAACATTATCAACTTTGGGTCATTTTCTTTACTTGTCAGTCATTGTGAGTGTGTCATCAGACAGTTTAACGTCAATTTAATTTGTCGATGTTAACATATTTTTAGGCGTGTCGTAATTCTGTATTGAAATGTGTCTTGTAATAGCAGTGTGAAATGATGATCTAGAAATGTTTGTGGTTTCTTTCTTAATCCAATTACTTTTAAATTCTGCAGTTAAGGCATTAATAGATAATATTTCGTGTCTATCGGTTTATCTAGAAATAGCAAGGGATAACTGAGACCGTAGTAATATGAAAAAACATTGGGGACTTTTTGTTGTGAGAGGGTAACGCCAGGCTCTTTTTTATTTATTTTTTACTCAGATGGGAAATAATCACTCTCCTGTTTTGACACTTCACGTATATTGGGTTTGGCGTGAGGACCTCAACCACTCGGCTATCCGTGCAGTCATGTAGTACGTATTCATGGCCAAAGAAAATTTACATAAATCAGTTCCTAAGAAACGGTATTCACTTAACTATCATAATCTGTACTTTTTAATACTTGCTGTATTACTAATAGTATTTTAATAACACTCGTACTTCTAAACAATATTTTATACCCTTGAGGTTATAAATCATATCAGTCAGTTTTCATTCATCTCAATTCTTTTTGTAAGTAATCGATTCCTGATTTCTATACCTTACTTAATATTATTGACTGGAAGTTATTTAATAACGTGTATTGGTGCCAGAAGCTGCATACTCTTTAAACCACCGTTACCCATAAACTGACATTACTATTAAAGCTTCTTATTATAAATTAAATTTATTTCTTTTCAAAACTGTATTTTATGTAGTTTTTATAGCTTTGATGCAAAGGGATAAAAAGTATCAAGCTTCAATTCTCACCTTTTCATGTACGTTGTAAATGATTTTTGAATACGTTCTAAACCGTTAAACGTAGTGATCGATGTTCAGTCTTTATAAGTAAAGCCCTTTGCTCTATAGGCTACTAACTTTAACCATAAATAATATACCTCAATGTTAGGACAATTATATACTAACATTACGAAGTGCATTAACCAAATATTGAATCTGATTCTTCTTCTTTTTGTTCGGTTGATAAAATAACTGGTAGCAGAGCTTTAGCCCTCATCTATAAGATTCTAAAGTGGCGTAAGCCCTTGATGTTCTTCTGATCAAATTCTTAGATGTTCCAGGCATCTCGGGATTTTTCTATCACCGTTTCCAGCAAGTGATAATAACTTTGAAATACACACATAGGTATATTCGGAAATACATTGGTGCGTGGCGGGATTTTAACCTACCTTAGCAGTCCAAAAATCATACCGAATACGATGTATTTTGACCTAGACTATAAAGGCTCTTCGTAAACCTACTGCCAACGAACACTTCTTTACGTAATCATAGTCGTCACGGTCGCTAGTAAAGTAAGGCACTGTGTTTGAACAGCTCACAGTTTCTGCCCTCAGGGTCTCAGCCGCAGACGGTGCTATTATCTTCAAGCTATCTTCGTGGCAAGTCATTAGTTGCCTTCCTGACTTACACTTGTATTACACGTTCGACCGTTAGTCAATGGATTTGGTATGTTGACTTAATATTAGATTTATTGAAAAAGTTTTGTTCTTTTCGGTTTCTCAAAGTTTGATTTGATTTCAGTAAAAATCCACCATTTTTGTCTGATCAGGATCAGCTATTCTATTCTAAAGTATGATAAATTATGATAAAGAAGTGACGTCAATAGTTACAGTTGATATAAACCCAGGGCAGAATGGAATAGAAGCACGAGGCACCAAGTAAGACTCTTAAAGGACGACTGTTCTGGAAGAGAGACAAGTATTCTACACGTAACGGTCTCTTACTTCCACATCTGTCCCATTTTTACTCTAGCAGCTTTTTTCTTAGTTTTAAATTCAAATTCATTAACGAAATCTTAGAAATCTTTTTTTGCCATAGTTCATTCACCTTACATTTCGATGACATAAATCTGGTTACCTCATTTATTATTGTAATACCGACAGCTTAACTTAAAAAACATGTGAAATCTGGATGTGTTAAAAGCGAAAGGAGTATTTAATCATTATAAAGGCACATTAAGATAATATAACAGACATTTTTTATTTTGAAACAAGTCCATTTAATTCCAATTGATATTTCTTCATGTATGTATCTTGCGAAATTGGATGTAAACAAATTAAATTAAAGTTATCATTTATTTGAATGATATGACGCATGTTAGATTTAAAGGTTAAGTATTATTTAATTAAATAACGTTAGTTAAGATTAGGCTGTGTTCACGAAACTGATTGATTTGATTATAAGGATGTTTCGGTTATATTATGCATAGTAAGTAATATGTCTCCTGCCTGACTCCATTTGATTTGTGTCCCCGGCTACCAGCAATAAACATTTTAGTTTGACGACAGTATAGTGCCCACCACTTGTAAATAAATAGTATCGCAGTTGTCAAAACACACAATGTCACTGCGGACTGGGCCCCATAAAAATTTCATCAAGTTCCAAGCTCAATATTTGAATGCTTCATTACAAGCTCGCTTATTTTGTTGTAACTAACTCAATCAACCAAATTACATGACTCGCTACATAGTTCTTGGAACCACTCTTATCTTACAACCTTAAACACCTAGAACATATGAATCAAAAACAATGTCAGGGCCGGATCTAGGGACCCGGGGGCCCCGAGGCCTCTTAGCAACAAAGGAGTGGGACCCCCCTTGGTTCAAATTATTTTCATTCAGAGAAAAATTTATCGACCTTTTTTTTAGATGCATAGTGTCAATAATGTGGGCTTCTACCGCGGTTTTATTCTTCTTTAATTTCATCGGTATTGCTGGGCCCCTGTTCATAGTGGGCCACTAGGCACTGGCTTAAAGTGCCTCATGGATACGGCACTGATCATGTATTACTCAAAATAATAACAATTTAAGAATACAGTTGTGTATGTAACAGGTATAATTGGATAAAGACCGCACGTGGCGTAACCCACGATACACTCAGTTCAATTTCATCAATTTGTAATTCGGATTGTCCGCGAATAAAATAAAACGATTGGATTTGCTCTTGAATTTGTTACGTGAATGTTTCATAGTCATAAGATCAAGCTGCACACATTTTAGTGGCTGGCTTTTACTGTTAAAGTACCAAATATATATACCTATGTATGTACCTACCTATAGCACTTGTGGAAAAGACACGCCGTTATATGCTTGTAGTGCGCTGGCACTCTTCTACAACTGCAATAATAGGACCCTGTTCACTTTAGCAAACTCTGACTGCTTTAACAGACTATTACATAAAAGATGTCTTTAGTAAATAAAAATACTGCTAAAATATATCTCTTCCGTTCTTTTTCATACCAAGAATTTTTGTCAAATAATTTCAAAGAATATTAGGTATGTGATACTTTTTTTTGTTGTTATATTTATTATTTGTCAGATTACTTCGTTCTTTTGTTTTAATATTAGTAAAAACACGCAACCAAGTTTATTAAAAAAGATCAGGACATTTCGAGAGCGATTTTAAGCAACAATTTAGCTCAGTATATCTATCTAGCATTTCTACATTACTATCTACTTTTATCTTTTATATTGACCATACGTACAAAGTTATAGTTGAATACTATGTTATAAACACTAACTCATCAGCCTTCCGTTAATGAGGTTGTACTACAACGATGGGTGGTCTCCCTTCAAATAAACTCAATCTGAAGGGCCACGAACTTGATCAAACATGTTTTTCTTGTAAAATCTTAGTTAAAAAGTTAAAACCATTTTACGACCTTTTAGAACCCTTTAAAACTAAAAAATAACGTTCAACACAAGATCGTTTAAAGAATGTTGCAAACAAATTGTTATAGTTTTGGAGTCATTTATTTCATTTGACTCCAACTTAGCTATCACTTTAAATTGTGTAGAAATGTAATTTAAACTATACTTTGCAACGTTTTATCCATTTCTAGAGTGACCTACACAATGTTTTTCTGTGCATCCTAAGTTTAACTTTCTGCAAAGATACAGTCACCCAAACTTAATTTAACTGCAATTTTAAAGCATCTGTACCATCTAACAAAATCAACTGCATCACATTTCGTAAATTAATACTAGGTATCCGTGTATCCCACGTGTTGGTTCGATTCCCGGGGAGTATAATCGTCGGTGTCCAGATTACACACGCACCGCATCTCTACGTGATGACACCGGTTTGCGCACGCGCAGGTATCCTACCACCATCTCTTAAAGTGATATAACTTCAGTTGTGGGAAAGGGATGCCGCTCTACGCTGTGTAGTACTTTATCTCGCTTCCTCTTCTGCAATTTTACTTTAAGACGCGGCGCTAGGCCCCAAGATGTCCGCGCTCAGATAAATACGAAGCCCCGTTCAGTTATCAATGCGAAATTAGAAAGACGGCTGATGGAAATCGTTTTGTGTATACGTGCATAGAAAACTAATATAAATTTATTTTATTTATGGAAAATAGCCGAGCCACGGGCTACGGGCGATAAAATGTAGCCTATGACATCAGTGATGAAGTAATGATTATAATCGGTTTAGCGTTAACAGCGTGACAAGAAAAAAAATAAAGTGCCTACCTCTAAAATTTTACTTTCATAAAACCTAGGTAAAAATTATAAAAGCACACAGGATCTAGGCAGTTCAGTTTTTAGTAGTTTTAAAGTCTCACAAAATTTAAAATATGTTATTAAACTTTTTGCCAGTTATCAACGAGCGTATAAAGTAATTAATTAATACTAAGATTTTTTTATCAGATATTGATTGCCTATTTATGATGTCTAATAAACATAACCCTTTAGTAGAAAAGCTGTTTGAAAGCCATCATTAGAAGTCTTGTCGAATTGATTGCTGATGCTTGTTTGTTTTTATTATTATTACCTGGCTGGCTATATGCTACTGTATATATGCGAATAGACGTCGATTGCTCATAGTTAAATTCTTCTAATATATTAATACATTTTAAAATTAAACCTCAGCCAAACGCGATTGGTTTTAAATGCCAAAGTTTGTATATATGCATGTGAATTGACGTTTGTTCCTCTTTCGCGCAAAAACCACTGATCAGATTTAAACGAAACTTGGTACACAGATAGTTTATATCCTGGATTACCACATAGGATAGGTATGGATATTTTCCCGTGAGGCGGTTTTCGCAAAGTAGCAGGGGGGGGGGGGCAAAAGCTCCTATCTACTAAATAAATTCATTTTAAAAGTTGGTACATTTAAACTAATTTCGTTATGGGCAAAAAAGTAGTCGACGCATTTTCCGTCTTTTGACTTTTGTAATATTTCAACTTGTTAAGAAACGTGATATTTTATCTTTTCTGTAGAACACATTTTCAAAAGTCGTAAAAAAACTGGTATTTAATGATTTCTTGTTGTACCGCGTACTAAGAAAAAGTGTTATAAACATTGTCTTGGTGTTAACAATAAAGAAATATTGTTATTGTTGGTTAAGATCCCATTTTGATTAGATTTGGATCTTTGGATATTAAATACTCAGACACGTTTTTTACAAACACAAAAATGTGTTTAGTGTTAATACTGGAGTTGTTATTACTTTCAAGATTCATATAAAATTTACCTAAGATTACGGGAATACCAATTGGTTTAGACACAAAATGAATATTGAATCACTTCCACACGTACCAACAGAATCCTTTTAACCAGACAATATCCTAAATCTCTTTGGTATAACGAATGCTTTTCTTCCAATTCATTCAATTCGATTTCATGTTAATCCAACCGAAGAAACTCTACAAGATAAATAGCTTGTCAATCAGTAAGCCCACCACACGTACAGACCTTCCAGCATTTCTTCAAATAAGTTCAAAGTGTGTAAGAGAGATAGACCTCTACAAAATGTAGAACTGCATCTCTCTCCCACAATTCGTATTAATGGTGGCTGTAGGCTTTTACACAGTGAGCTACATAAATTATCACTTTCAAACAGTTTCGCTACTTGTCTATCTGTTGAGCGTTAATCTGAATTGCCGCTTAAGTGAAACGATCGGAAATAAATACCGATAAAGTTGATAAAGCGGATAATTATAATAATCTTTCTGGACTTGCGTGATATTTGAGGTTGAATTGAATAATGAATACCGCTCAGATCTAATCTAGCCACAGAAGAAGAAACTTAAAATCTGAGCGTTACGAATGCAGTATTCATAGCGAAAACGACAAGCATTTGGGTTAGAATAATATAGCCTTAAATAATCAAGAACAAGAAGAAAACATACGCCAAAAACAAACTAAGTACGCTATTGGTACTATAGAACTGAATTAAGGAGACATGCCAAAACATGTCCGCATAAAAAAAATCCTCGAAAAAAAGCGAGGGAAAGTCAAAACAACAAATTCACGTAACACCGCTACCAAAACACTATTTACACATTCAAAACAGGCTGTGGGTTCCACGTAAACTCCATACTGTACAGGTCATGTTCCGTGACCCTAAGGTCAACACTAACGATGGTTATTGTCCAGTTACTTGACAAACCAAACCGACAAGACTTGAGATCAGCTGACAAAAAACAACTTCACACATTAACGGCTATGTTGCGCGGGTACCGCCAACGACGTGTGTACCAGGCGTAGTTGAATAAGAAACGATGTTTAGATTTCGTTTTAAAGAGTTGGTGTAGTGGTTAGTGGCCTCGACTGCTACACTAAAGCTCGTGGGTTCGATTCCCACTCAGGATGAATGTTATGAGGACGATTGTTTTGGGCCTGGGTGTAATTTATCTAATGAGATATATTTTTTTATGAGATTTGGGACAAACGACTTTATGCACATGAGATTGTTGTTCAAGAAGAAAATAAAATTGAATGAATCTAAATTGAAATCTACACATACATAAATGTATATTATTGTTCCATTTAAGATCAATTAAATTTTGCAGGAAATTTCTAACGTTTATAAATCTTCTTTCGTGTTTTGGAAAACAAAGTACATTATTAAATTAGTGTAACGTTTTGCAGACCTAGAAAATTGATGAAATAATTCCCAATGATCTTCCGACGAATGCTTTTGTATCGTAAACAGTTAATGCGGTCGTAAATCTGACAAGAATTACGTTTAAACTCGAGAAACGGTAGTTCACGGGTAATAAATATGTTGAGGTTGTATTTAACATTATTATTACAACACAAAAATACAGCTTTGCAGCTTTGTTATAAAGACCTTTGTTAACAAGTACCGAAATAGCATAATTTCGGTTAATGCTTGAATATTAATTAAAGAAAAATAAGGGAAACGATTTTTGCAATTCTATTTGGGGAACAAAGAGTCAGACAAGAATATCTTTGCACAAAACATGCGCGAGCGATCCTGTGACTATGGCACGTGACTTAGGCAGAAGAAGAGGCCCGGGTATCTTTTCTACTGGAAGACCAACATACAATGTAGGTTTTATTCAGTTTTACCCAGGAACCTTCAAGCCGAGGACAAGAATATGAACTTATTTCATTACCAATAACACTTTGACTAAACTGAACATTTAGTAAAATGTAAGACTGAAAAAACAGGTAATAAGAATCCTAAACAACCGCTGGCTTCTTAGAATCTGATGATAACATCAGCTAACATAATAATACGGCCTATTATTGTTTCACTGATGGCCAAAGCAGTTGGGATATCGAACTTCAATATTGTTTTAAACACGATGAGAAAAAATAATTGACGATCAATAAAGTTGTCCTCCAGAATTATTTTACGCGAATGACATAAAACTTAGGGTAAACCCACACTGTATCAACACCGCAACGGCAATGGCCGAAAACATAAATTAACTTGTCAATTAAATCACAATATTTAAACGGATATCATAATGTTCATATGAACATTGAGATATCGTAAAAGAGTATTTAATGACAAATATTATATGTAATTTGCGGTTATAGATTGTTTACATCTCGTTACGTTGCAAATTAAGTCTGGCGCCATTTACAAAATTTATTATTCCAATTTTAATAGAATGTGACGCAACCCTAACTTTTCTTATAACGAATCAATTCAGATAACATAAATGTCATCAACTGATACAGAAGTAATAAGCAGAAGATACCAAAATAAAATTACAGAGGGCTATATAAAAACTTGGATGTCGATTCAAAACATTGCTAATTCATTGGCAAACGAATGGAAATTGAAAAAGTAAAGCGATCTTCCGTTACGATGACATAAACAAACATTAATGTATCAACATTATTCCGAGTACCGATTTTATCGATTTAGTGAGTTGACAGTTTGAAGAAGGCAAATACGAACTTGCAACCAAATGCCACCTGGAAGTTACGGTAAAGGTAGAAATCAAGTTAATACAAACATTGTAACGATACAATCAACCTGACTTGCGAAGATTTTGTTGCATAATGATAGAACATGACAACTGAACAAAACATCATAAGTAAGAGATATTTTTGTATCAATGACCCGATTGAGAAAAAAACTAATAAATAATCAGCTTAGACAGTCCGGTCACATACTAGTCGAGGCACATGCCAAACAGACTAGAAATCCGTTTACCTAAATATGGTCAACGATCGAAAGCAATAAAAAACAAAACTCGAAAAAAAACAGGTCTTTCACTGCATAATAATTGCGAACTGTAGAATGTATCGGTGAGATAGAAAGAGTCGCATAGTCACGTGTAAACGCGAAATCTCTTCGCCATGAGAACCTCGTTCCCGATCCACAGCGATCGACAATTGTTCTGACGTCATCCGTCACGATCACACCGTTCACACCGTTCACACGGTAACATCTTCACATACATTGACAGAAATAATAACTAGACGAACTGACAGCAAATGATTGTTTGTATCTAATTAAAGTTTCTTATATTGAAATGAACCGTAATATAAATTATTTGTATTTCTTGGGATTTTTTACCTAAAGGTACGTTGTACGTAGGTGCTGTAAAGTAGGTAGCTTGTTCGTAAATACTGTGATTTAGCAGTCAAGTTGACGAGTCGTCAGGTTCTGTCTGGACTTGTAATAATTACTGCGCACACGCAACCAACTGTGTTAGCGCCTACACCCGTTTTACTTGAGACAGTTTGACTAATTAATATTGATTGGAATTAGAGGTAGTTTGGAAATAGAAGTGAGTAGACAGATGTGAAGAAGCTTGTAATGGGGGCTATTAAGAGGAGAAATTCGCAGAACTTAACATATCCTAGAGAAGACACACCATTCAATTTATTTTGCCAAGACCGAAAAAAATATTGAATAAAAAATTGACTAAAAAAGTTGAGCACAATGAGATATCAAAATCAAAACAAAAAGATTTTATTTCAAGTGGGTACTCCGTTGATCAAGTACTTTTAAAACGTTGCAATAATGAGTCTAGATGCGAATATCGAATACAAGACGTAAATTTAAGAATTATAATCATTGCACTCACTTGAGTATTGGGAACGCGGCAAAAAGAGGAACAAGAGTTCGAGTAATTAATATAAAATTCAAACTGCTGACTGGTGCAGATATACAAATCAAAGACTGATTAATTATTTGATTGATTATAACAAAAAGAACGTTCATTACCGTCTAATATAGACGATAAAGACTAGAAATATTTTAATGATGAGTAATTCTGAATACGTAATCAATGGAAGCCGTTAAGCATCACAATTAGGAAGACTTGATTGATTGTGATTGCCCCCGCTGCACTATTTCTAACGCTATTGGCAAGCGAGCATTATTGGTGATGATTGATTATACATTATTTTAAATTCAGAGTACATTCAAGCATTCTATTGAAACTGGTCTTTTAATGACGCACGTACTGTTAGCCTAGGCGAAGTGTTTGTATATGGAGTCTAACACAAAGAAGTTTGAATATGCGGACTTTATTATAGTCATGTCAATTCGTTCGATACTTTAGTTTCCTTTGTTGTCAACTCGTTTACAATATTCAACAAGCTATATTGTCGACGAGACGTTTAACACTTAGCTAAACACCTTAAGCTCAGAATTGGACATTGAATCGTCGATAACGTTTACGATCTTATCATACGAGTCGATATTTTAAGAACGAAATCGAGATGCAAAGTATCGTACAGCAAAGTGCTGTAATTATCCATCCGAGATCAGATAAAATACTGAACGGACGAAAATATAACACGAGCTAATCCCATGACATTTGTTATCCAATCCCCTTTATCAGGTGTCCAAAATTGCTCATAAAATTACCGTAAAACTCATACCGAGAACTCAACGATTCTAATTTACATTACAAGTACGTAAGAAGACTAAAATCGAACAAAAATATTTGCGTATTTCTGTACGCGCATACGAGAAACACATTACCTGAGAATTGTAGAGCCGTTCAAAAATTGTAGCGACGGAAAGTGTATAAACATCTATTATATTTCGGGGAAGTGAGTGCTCTTGAGTGTCAGCCGCACGACAACTTCCAAAAAGATGTAAAGACAGGCTTGGCAAACATTTCACATTTACCGAAAACCCAACTCGAATAGTTCATACATGCCTAATGGTGCGTGGCGATCTTTGGATAGCAAATACCACTTTATTTAATCATATGTTTGATAAACATTACACGGCAGACCTGATGTCTGCTCTTATGGAAATTAAGAGAAATATATTGCTTATTAATCTATACTAATATTACAACTGAGACAACAGCTTAGTGGTTTAGGATTTCTTTTTTATGGAGAATTTATTTAACTTGCTTAAAAATACCTCTGCTCTTCAGTAAAATAACTGTTACCCACTGTGGATTTAAGGATATTTATATCACAAAAACTGTATCTACAGTTTCAGGGCACAAACATCGCACTTTGTAGATGACTGTTGCTCTTATTCTCTCAGGTGTTAAACTGTATTATGACACCTATCTCATCCGGTTATCGAGCACACACGAATAGTTACAGCTGTTTTTACTCCAAATCTTTTTATTTCTAATAAAATCACAGCTAGTTTACGAAGTGCCTTGGAACCGAAAAGAATCACAACTAGTTACGAAAACTTAACTGCAATAAAAACAGTTTTATTAGGCTTTTATTAGGCTATGCTGAAAACAAGGCAAAATTTTCGATTATCAACGATTTAAGTGTCCAAAAAATAATGTCCAAGCTGATTCTGTACTGAAAGCTTTGGTAATCTGATATATACGTTGCCAAGTTACACAAGCTTCTTGTTGGTTTACACAATGACACTTCTGGTGTGTGGTCTATTTCAATGTTTAATTACACCGTGAACCTTGTTTGATCAATTACTGATACGACAGGCAATAAATCGACCGTGATGTGTGCTTTACAAGACAGGGAATCTCGTAAGCAAACAGTCAATTCAAACATGATAGTGTAATTGCTGATAATTAAGTTTCCAAGAAGTTGCTAGTAAAATATGGAAGCTAAGATTGTAAACTGACTGTTGGAAAATTTTCAATGAGAAAATCGCAATTGCGGACAAAATTTGGTATTGTAGGAGCAACCCCGGACAATATCAGTCGTTTAAGTCTCATGCTGACACCAACTAGCTAATGAATAAAACGCTTAGATTTGTGTAATCGTCGAGCAGTTGCTTATCATCAATACAAAGACATCGCGGGTCCATCAAATTTTCCGACAATTTACAAATCTATCAAAGAGCTTATCATTCAAATGTACCTTAATCTGTACAGGTAAACTGATAGCTTATAACGTGAAGTAACACACACGATTCTATCTCGACCTTATGTTTCAATGAGATAATTTCTTATTTTTAGTGAGAGGAGCCGCTGTCAATAAGTAAGACTAAATATGGTAGAGCGGTCGATTCTTATGATCTACAGAAGCTTGTCAGCCAGATCAGTCAATATTTGAGCAGCTCTGAGGCAGGGACCGACCTAACTGTCTCAAGACCACTCGTAGTAAGGAGCTCATTAGCTAAGCCTAGCGAATAGGTAGGTACCTATTGTTTGTAAACGGCATCAAGTGTTGTGCGTGGCTTAGATCTAAGTGGATTTGGCAGCTGTTATTTGAAAAGTCTATTGATAGTAATATCTAAACGTTGAACACAAAAGTATGATTTAAATTGCAACTGCTCATGTCTATACAAAACCAACGGTAAATAGAGCTATCTGAAAATTTCAAAGTGATGATACATATTTTGAAAACATGATCGGAATAAAGAACTAACAACAAATTAGAAAAGATATCAAATTTAAAAATGATTAGAATAAAATCAACTTTAATAAACTTCAACAAAGAACGCCGAACGTCACAATTTTACTAAACACCAAAAAACTGTAAAACCACGTCATAAATTGAATACCCATTAGAGTTTACGATAAAATCATCTCTGATATTAATGCATCCGGTCTAGTAAACTCGACCAGTAAAGTACGGTACTAGATCATAATAAATGGATAGCAGTGTGTCCAAGACCAATCAAATTATGATTATATTTATAAGTACGAAAGCTTGTGTGGTCACCTACAAGCGAGCTCTTGACTCCAGTGATAAATTACTCAGAGCATGCTAATATAATGACATTGCTAATTTATCAAATCATTAGACGTCACTGGAGAAAAAACAGCTGATGATGTAAGCTTAATGCGGGTAGTATGAAGTTTCTTGTTTCTTCAGGGCGATTTATACCTGCGTAAATAGATCACTACGCTGATAGGAATGTGTCAAGTGAGATGTGATGTACAAGTATGGCTGGATCGTTCATCACAATTGCGGTATTTATTTGATAGTACCTACATTGATAATAGGAGAGCAATTGGGTGGTAAATCTACAACAGTAAGATTTTTTATTATCTAGAGTTTTACTATTTCTGACTTATGCCGCTGTAGGTTCTAACATAGTTAGTTGTTTCCCCTGGGAGACACCGAACTTCATTAAGTGTTCGTCTTTGTTTTATTGTTAATCCTAGCTTAGAATTAGGTACAATGTTGGCTTAAATCTTAATTGAATATTATGACGTTAATCATTGTTGTTGATACAGTAGCACTTTGGCTACGGTCTCCAAAAGGCTTATGGTTAAAAAGCGTTTTTATAATGCACACGAAAATGCATTTTCTTTTTACTGATAGTCATGTTTACAAAACACACACACACATGCAGCATATAGGTACTACTACTTGAACTTTTACACACTTTCAGCCATTGTAATATGTTGTCTTACATGTATTTCAATGTTATTCAGGAAAGAGGAATATAGTTAGTCTGTGACGGATGTGTGTATAGAAAACGATTGACATATCGGCACATATGGATCAGGGAATCGAGATAACTTTTGTATGCAAATCAAATGCTAACTGTATGAAAATTATTTGTAGGGAAGGTATGCCTATATTGTAAATTTTATAGGAGAAAATCATTTTACTAAAATGCAGAGCAGATGAAGAGCAAATGAAAAATAAATATATTTCACAATCATTCGTGGATAAAGAATCACGCCACGACTCCAATTTTTAACACATTGTCAATGAATGTAATGGTATCATTTTCAAACATAAAACGTATAAGGAACTGGAGATTACCGCTGTTTAATAAAAGCAGCTTATCGAGAGCCTCGCGACGTGATCCGCATATTATTCACTTACACCACACTAACTGGCATTCCACGCCATTTCGAGACGCGCAAACACCATATAAGCCCGTAAAATTAGCAATAATACGCAGTTCCTAATAGATCCTAAACGTCCCTCCGAGGGAATGGGTTCCCTTATGAATTAGAAGTCCTTTAACCCAGTAATCATTAATCTTCATGAGAGCAGAACTGCTACTAGAAGTAAATAATGTCTGACAATTAACCAGTTGGACCGGCGTCCGTCCCCGGCGCCCTAGGCCTTCGGACAAACCTCTGTTATTTTTGCGACTACACATGGCATGCCAACCAAAATCTACTTGCACTCACATGTACCCTTAACTCTTCATCTTAAGACATAATTTCCTTTGGGATACATTCGTCAGTAATTATATCTTGACCAATATAATTAGAGCTGTAATGTGTATGTTAGAATAGCCACGTGTGTGTTTAGAGAAACATGAGGTAGTCTTAGTAATGGTTGTGGATCAATCGTTATCTGTTCATGCGAATTCAATAGATGCATCTGCACCGGTCCGTTTCCGGAGGCGTGGCGGAGTGTACTGCAACACAGTAACTTCTACTTAATAATTTAAGTACGTTTTACATAACTACGCGTAAGTATTAAAACACTAATGGAACCAAACAGTATTTATATCTATTCATAGATACACTGAAGATCCTTCACATAGAATTGTAGGCCCATGAGGCGAAATGAAAATTAACCACATTCATGACCGTTACAGCTATACAACTTTTTGAAATGACATGCACTTTTAACAGTAAGCCGTCAACAGTCAATAATTTACATCAACAGTACATCATTCGCATATTTTCTCGCGCTACTCTCTTGCGCATTAAAAACACCAATCAGTGGCGCGTGCGCGGGCGCATCACGACGCACGTGCATTCAAATGTCAGATGTTATGACGATAATCTTACACACGACAATATCAATCAAGGCCTAGAGAGCCTACCACTGTGTTTTAAAGAAATATTATTGCTCTTGTGGAAAAAAGATGGCGCTCTACAAAATGTAGTGCGCTGTCACGCTTCCTCAATGGTAATTTTATTTTAAGTCCTAGCGGTAGGCTTCTATATTTGTGATATTACTGCAATCACAGTTGTGTACATCCAATGAGTGTCCGTATGGCCAATAATCAGGAATATTAAGTGGCAGTCAGCGAGTAACATTAGCAGAGTTGATGATACAAGCTTTGATTCATTACTGTTCATAATTATTGGATGAGCTGGTACGGGACCAGGTGCTGGGATCATTAGTTAAGTATATGACGCTTGTATAAGATGCTTGGTTATTTTTATTACATGGCTAGAAATATGCAAAGAAAATATTTCCATCAAATATAAAAATATTTTTTAGATATTTTTTAACTGAATACCTTACGATAGCTACCAAGACTTAAAAATGCATATGCTTATTAAAATCAACGTCCACAAGCAGTAAATGACAAGCTAGTGGAATATCCACAAAGTTTCGTTACAAAGAAACTATTTAGTCGTAACATCTGTTATAACTAAGAGTCTAAGATATTTTCCATAAAACTAGACACGACTCACACATAAATCAAAACCAATGGTTTTCTATTATAAGTACAGTTTGCTTGTTATTAATTCTTTACCTTTGAAGTTCTATTGACTGCATCCTGTGGTAGGCAAGTTGCCCTCAAGTCAGTTACACCACAAAACGTCGTATGATGACGAACAGTAAAATTAAATGGGACCCGGAGCTATTGTTTACACCGAAATATCTTACCTCAGTAACAATAGCATACTTAAATTTCTATCTACAAGTTACACGAATGCCAGTAGGTGTACAATTTTATGTCTGGGTAAAATAAACGTTTTTCAGACATCTAAAATTTCCGGTAAATTAATATTGCCATTAAAATACCTTCCATTTTACTTGCTTTTTACTTGTCAGTGAAGAAGACCCTTTTGCCAAACGGAACGCTAACATTTTTGAATCAATAAATATTTTTTTAACAAACTTAACATAAACACAACGCTACATATTTGACTCAAACTAATTTCCACAACAAATTCTAGGCAACAACTTGACAAGACAGCTCATCATACAAAAACAATTATCTAAAACCGCCTGGCAAAGGTTTGCAGCGATTAAGGAAACCTATTAGCGTAGAGGGATGGATAACAACAATAAATCGACATCTGTCCGTAAGAAATACGAGTCTTCATATATCAACCAGTGTTAATACGTTGGGAACTATCTGAGAAATGATTGACTACCCTCGTACAGCTTAAATCGACAGTGGGTGTCGTGGTTGAGACCACCGCTGAGTTTGGCAGATACAAACTGATTCTGAAATGTGTGGGAAATTGGGACAGATTTCCTTACAATTGATTGAAAGTTTTGTTTAAATAGGACCTTTTTTGACACCTATTTCTAAATTGACGCGACCCTGCCGCTGCGTCAGCCCCTAATTAAGGACTCCGATTGAGTCCGTAACTAGTAGGGCAATCGCCATTTATATTTACTTTAAACACAAGTCAAATTATTAAGCTGCAGATATCATTAAAAAGAATTTAAGGAAATCGCGCATGAACTTACTGATAGATTCAACGTACACATTCATCCACAATCTCAGAACATAGATTCCGTTTCAAACCCCATTAAACGCAGTTATTAAGTAGTACCAATCTATAGTACCGTTTTTTGGCTTATAAGTGCGTTAACAAGTCGCGCGGAAACGGATTTACGAGAGTTATGGAGAGTCAACAATATGGGTGTACACACAGACACGTGCCAGCACTTGGTCGAAAACTAAAGCAAATATGTACAAAAGAGTTTTTATGGATTGCTACAGTTGTTTAATGACTTAACAGAGAAATTTAACGCACGTACTAACTAAAGCTAAAGTAGGTACGGTCAGTGACAAAAGTGGATGAAAAGAGCCAGATTAACGGGCGGACAAAATGTTTTAGGAATCTCAAATATTACAAGTGATCACAATTCTTCAGTAGAATCCTGAAGTTTAATGAAATGTTTCTTAGTTACAGTTTTACAATAACTCTATTATAGTGGTAATGGACTTTTGCTGCTCACTGTACTTACAGATACTGAATGACGCACATTCAATGACCTGATTGACGCAGATTTAATAAAGCTGTAGATATTCCGAGTAAATTGTAAAGCACGCCGTCATTAAAGGTTAATAGAGGTCAAAAAGATTAACGTTAAATACTGTATAGTTAAAAACTATACTTAAGAACTGTGTCAGATTTGACTAAACTGTTTAGATTTTACGGATAGCAGAATGGTTAAGGTGACTATGCCACTATGACAAATCTACGTGAAAAGGGTTCGAACCCGGGTAGGACAAGCGTCTTTTTGCGTGTGACTTGAATTTTTGTGAGGCCTCCGTGAGTCAAGGATTAAGTTCCCTATACCTACAGAAGTCGTAGTTTTTTTTGCTTTTTTTTACAATAGGCAGGTTATAATTGGATGAAATTTGTTCAACTTTACATTACCAATATGTGTTTTACTGTAATCATAGCTTATATTTCAGATTTCATAAATATTTTAACTTTAATATAAGATTTACCCTCTTACAACATCACATCATGTAGACAACCCAACTGTTGGTTGCGTTACCCCTATGATTATTAAAAAGATGAATATCACTATTCGTAAACCACTTGTTTGCATTTCCAACCACAGAGCATAAACACTAGAAACTACTGAACTGAATGGGAAAACAAATAGTTCATTCTCTCTTGGCTTCGCGATGTCATTGAACACCCGCCATGGAGGAAATCATGAGAACTGAGTGAAATTGAACAATGCACTTGAATTTTTGCACCAATGCGTTAGCTTTCACCTCTCATGTAACATATATCATCTTGTTTCGATTCACTATTTTCACTCGAAATTGCTTTTGCCTGCGTCATGTTATACAAGTTTCAACTTTGCAATACTTATGAAACAATCGCTAGATTAGTTGCGCTACAGCTTACGAATTTGTTTGTTGTTGCGTCGTCGATATAAAAGTCGTTATAGATATGCTAAAAATGAAATTTATAGAATACTAGCAGTTTCTAGCGACTTTGTGCGCGTGATGGGTAGGTAGAGTAGGTAATAGATAAATCATTTTCAAGCAAATAATATTTCGACTATAAATTGAAATGTTAGCTATCCTAACCTTATCCTTTAAACTGTATGGTAAGCAAATTTGATTGAAACCGGGAAAGTAGTTTAGGAGTCCATCGCGTACTAACAACGTTACATGTAAGATACTATATCTACACCAAATCATATTTCGTGTACCTATTGATATTGCATTAACCTTTGCTCTCTTTTCAGAGTCATTTAATTTTCAAGAGGGTAGTCGTATTTAAAAGTGTTTGTTTGTTTGTAGGTGTTGCTAGCGATGCGGGTGGCGGAAGGGGGTGCGGATGGCGGCGGCGGGGGGTAGCATGGCCGCGACGCTGCTGCTGCTGCTGGCCACGGCCGCGGCCGGCGCGCGCCTCGGGGAGCTGGCGCGGCGGGATACCGGCGACATCTTCACTATTAGCGGTAAGTTCTAGGGGAATAGATAAAGAAGGTGACCGCGACTTCTACGGGGAAACGACGGGAGATTTAGGACTCTTGGTACTGGTAAAGGATCAAGATGTAAATGGATAGCGACGCTTATTACAGGGATCTAAAAGTAGAAAATGTGGATTTTCGGTAATTTAAGCCGGTTAGATTTCAGCACCCATCGAAGCTTTCCTCATGACTAACGCGACCAGTACCGCATTCGATAGCAATAGTCTGCTTTTGCTTTGCTCTAATTTCAAAGGGAAAGGTAAATTAAAAAGCCACATTGCAAAAGCTTCTAATTCCACTACCAAAATGACGACGAATTCTCCTTCAGAATATTTTTCGAGTAGTAGTACCAAATTGATTGAAACAGGTCGCTTGAGTCGTAATTGTGAAGACAGAAGCAATAAAAACCGTAACAAATTTATGAAAAACGCAAATATTTTTTAAATGAATTGCAGGAGATGAGTGCAGCGCTGCCCGTTGCGCGGAGCACGGCGCCGGCGCACGTTCGGGCGAGCCGGACGGCGGCGGCGAGTGCGCATGCGCCTGCCCGCAGCGCGCGCCCCTCTTCAGGGAGGACCGAGAGCTATGCGTTGATGATCTACCCGGTAATTATTAACTCTTATTTAAAAATAATAATAAAGAAAGTCATCCTCGTTTCGCGGGGGCTTTAAGTCACGTGCACAAAGACTCCCAGGCGCTTGAATTACACGGAGATCAAACCCGAAACGTGACAAATTACCAACCATGGGCAGAATCATTAAGTCGGATCAGAGAAACACATGACATAGTCATTCAATTAAGAATAAATGTAAGGACTGAAGACATGGGTTGAACCATTTAATTTTATGCAAAACTGCAGATCATTTGTAGAACATGTTTCTTGACATTTAGGCCCCTACTTTCTTAAGCGAAATCTATTAGTATTGCTGACACAGTCTTCTCCATAATTACACATAAAATTTATGACGGTAATTAACTGTAAAGCCTACATCATTTCACGCGCATTTAGTAAAATAGTCCATCCAGTTAAAACTGTGAAATGGTTAAGAAGAAAAAAATGTCTCATGTATGTCTGTTTGGTTTCACGTAAAAACAAGATTACGACAAGATTTGCTTTACTGATGGTCTCGCGGGTTAATTAGTTAATAGGCTAAAATCATCCTCAGTCATAAATAGAGCTCCTTTCGCAAAACTTCATTTTTAACTTTAACTTCAACTTCACTTTTATTCATATAGAAGTCATAATATCAAATGAAATAAAATACAAACTGAAATTTTAAATTAAACTTAAAACATTATTGTGATTAATATTAATGAAATTTATAATTACACAAACTTTCAGTCATTTGTTTTAAATAAAATAATATAAAACAAGTGTAGAGAAAGTGTCGATTTAAATCTTATAGATATTCAATATCATCGACATTAAGAGTTTTGTAAATAAAATAACTATGCCGTATCAATAAGCAATATGAAATAATTAGATTATAATCAACACACGTTAAACGCATTCGCGAAACCTCGTCGCTTTCTAGATGATTATTACCAGATTAAAATCTATTAAAACGAGAATTTGATTATTTGTTGCGAATTAAACGAATATGAATATGCTTTTACATCAAATTTTACTACAAACATGTAAATATTTGAGTACTTCATGATCAACGTGCGGTTGGAAAGAAAATACTTATAATTATCATAACAGAAACGCCATAACGGTTAAAAGTGCCATGTTTTCATAAATTACTGACTTAATAAAAAACAAATAAATAAAAAAATATTAAAAATCAACAACTCAACGCTCTCTGCTACGCACTTGTTAGACACGCGGAAAATATAACAAACACATCAACGATCCAAACAGCCTATACAGTTACGATAAACAAATATTTCAATTCGATGTGAACAATAAGCTTAGGAATCGATGTATTATAATAAGCTATAATTAAAAGAAAAATTATAAGTGCACGTGGGAGCTATGCAACAAAGAATGTGCATTTCAAAGGAAATGTTACGTTACCAGCGGTTACCGGTTGTGGGAAATCACATGAAAAACAATCGAATAGCTTTCCATTTTCCTTAGTTTTAATTAGATAAAACCTCGTTCATACTTTGGAATTGTTTTTTTATTTTCAATTTCCCGATGTTCTTTCAATATTGCTTATTGTACGTAATGTGTTGTGGTTTTGGTGTCGTATTCTAAGTGCATCTGTTTAAGTAACCGGTTCTATGAAAAATGTTATACTTATTGTTTAGGTATAATATCAAGAACGTTGCGAATTAAATAAATAGCTTTTCATATTTGTAACTTCGATAGTTGTTCGTTATGTTCTTGTATAAAAATGCTGGTTTTTCTTTACTTTTAGTATATTGGCATTAGCCAACATGATAGTTTCCGTTTTAATAGCTCATATTTTTCTTTTCAGAATGTTCGTTAGCTACGTTTGGTACTGGTAGCGCGGTGCAACGCATTCCTTTCGTTTATTTGCCGCTGAAAGGCCAAATTATACACCCATCAAGAGAGATTACTTTTCAGAGTAAGTGTTTTCATTAAAAAATAACAGCATTTGGCATCTTAGAACAAAACCTTATACCTGTCAGTTGCCTTATGACTGACACATGATTCGTCACTTTCAGATGTTAAAACGCCAATTTGTGCGGTATCAGGCGCTCAATTTCTTACAAGGAAAGGCTTTCTTGATCTTCGGAACACTTTGGATGCCGACGTCCCTTTCAACCTATTTCGAGATGAAGGCAGGACTTTCTTACAGGTAAAAACATGAGCTCGTATTAATATAAATTATTTTCATTTTTATTGTAATTAGTTTAATGATAAGTTATATTTAAAGAACAGATTAACGCTCTCCTTTTTGGGAAATTTCCCGTAATTTATTATTACTCCTTTTGACTTACTACCTAATTTCGTCTCAACCTGCCTCTCTTAGTCCTAACTGTTTTCTTACTTATTCCCAGTGGAGCGGCGAGGACGACGTGCGTGCAAGAATGACCGGACGAGTAATGGTGGTACGGTTACTATGTCGTGACGTCGCGGCCACGCCCACGTCGCCACTTGATTTGCGAGGAGTGTTCACACCATGCGTCGCGTTCAGAGTGCAAGGAACCCCACCTAAACCTTACTCCAGTACGTTTTAAACTTAGAACCATAATAATTAAACGATCTAGTTATCCATTTGATGATATCAGAGCATTATTTACAGATATAACTGAAGTCCAATTCGCTCCTAATGCACAAACATCAGAATCTTCAAACTCTTCGGGGCTTACCGTATCAGAGTATGTAGCGATCGGTATCAGCTCCTTACTACTTGGTCTCATATACGTTGCCTCAGTTTTCCTATTCTTACACATTAGAAAACGTCGAAAGGCAATGTCTGATGAAGACGGAAACCGGATACCGAAAGGTTTAAAGAAGAAAGACGGGTCGGTGATAACTGAAAGGGACATCGTCCGCGTCAATAACGAACGAATACAAAACCTCCCGAACGCAATGGGTCAGGATGATGGCATTGTTAAGAAGAATCCGTTGCTGACTATTAGTCGGCAAATACACGAAACTAAAAACTTTCCAAATGATTCAGGCAGTAATTTATCTGACTCCGACGATTTTGGAGACAATAGCGTACGAAGCGAAGAAAATTTATACAATGTAAGTTACAACTCTACCGCAATAAGTTTTTTGTTAAACTTAGCAGGAAGTTTTTTTTATAAATAATATTTGCTTTCCAGAATCAAACAACGTCTGCAGTGATTCACCAGCATTACGTTGATTATAAGAATAAAAATGAAAACTGTGACGTAAGCCATCGAGATGAATCTGGTATTGAAAGGCTCCCAGATGAACATGTGTCTATCGTCGAAACGCAAGATGATAGAGAGATAGCGCGACCTGTAGGCACAACACGAAGGAAGCTATACTTCAACCCAGCTTACTTTGAACCACAATTAATGGCTGTAAGTATTACAAGGCAATTTTAAATATTTATACATGAAGCACATCTTCCATATTTCATCGATATTTCGTCTTTAACAGGAACCACCAGCTGCCGCGCTTGAATTTCTAGTGAAAATTAGGGAAGTCATTGCAATTGCAAAACACAAAATGGCAGCTAAACGTTTTCAACCAATTTTGAATCAAATACCCGAAGAAGAAACCTATCCTTCCAACGGTTCCAATGGTAACAGCTTAGATACCTATCAAGGGATGGGTAGTCAGAGAAGTGGCAGTGTCGTTAGCCTGAAGAGGGAAAATAGCAGAAAGAAAAATTGTATCGGTTGTCCGGGGTGCAAGATCGATGGTGACAATGGTATCCAACAAATAGCTAAGTACAATATCCCAGCGTGTACCAGTTGTCTCAGCAACAAAGGCGATAAACAAAATAGCATACGAAAGTGGTTGGAAAACATTCCCACGGCGAAACAACATCCTTTGTACAACGAATTTTTACCCACAAATCAAAACGGTTTAGCAGAATCTCTTTTATCGCTTCCTGTCAGTGAAAGTCGTCGCAAAGTAAGGAAACAAAACAGCTTTTCAAGTTCTAACTCGATGTATATGGGAGAATTTTCGATCCCGAAAAAGCCTTCTACATTATCAGTTCGGTCAGAACCTATGATGCGAAGTTACAATTTGCCGCTACCAACTTTTAACAATGTAGATTGTCACCACAATGAAATTTACTGCCAAACTGTAGGAAGAGTTGATGACATCAGACCTATAGGACTAAATGATTATCGTATTGCTAGCATTAGAAATAATATGGAAAAAGCCAGAGCTTCTAAGTCTTTCGCTAACAAAAATGCCTTACCTGATATGGTAAACGAAGCCATAGCTCTAGATCATAGTACAAAATCATACAATCAGAGTAGTTCCGACGACGAAAGGTTAAGTCATCAAAACCGTGGTAACCAAAACTTATATACAAGACATACTACTGAAAGTCCTTTAGGAAATGATTATGAAACTGACAGCTTAGAAAGAAGTACTAACAAAAAAGGCCTATCCACACCCACGGACTATCCTGATGTACCGTCATCGCAAGCTAGTCCAAGCTTGAGTAGCGCATTGCCACTGGAAGAAGAGCTCACAATGAGAAACGCTGTGTACAAAATTCACTCTAATAGTAATAGCAATACTCCTTCGCCACATCGAGATATCTGTATAGAACAAAATCATTACGAAACAATTGAAAAACAAAAAGCCCCTCCTTTTGAAGCTCCGCAAGCCAGTTTAGTAAGTGAAGTTTATGTAAATAATAATTACAATTTTGGTAGTGCACCAACATCACCAAGCGGCTCTGATTGCTCAATGGGAAGTCGCAAACTAATAACTACTATTGGCGACGTCGAAGAAAAGCCAGGATGCTTAACTATTGAAGTAAAAGACTCGCCTGAAAACTATATAAAAATTCATGAGTCCGATGGTTTTGAACCAGATACTTTAGATAGAAAGCATCCAAAACATAAGGACGCTGCAGACCAGTTCAGCCGAAAAGATCTTTTAAAAAGCATCAACAACGATAGTCCACCAAGTCCACAACGCATACTATTACGAAGTAGTGGAACTTTTACGAAAACAGGGGATAAAGTAGAATGTGCATCAAAATTTAACAGTCTAAGGCATGAATACGAACAACGCAAAAACGTGGAGCGCCCGAAACTGTCACCAGGTATCTATAGTGGCTCAAAGAGTCTAGAAGATACTACCGACGAAACATGGCAAGAAACGGAGGATTGGACTACCGAAGAAGGTCGAATACTGACGTTAGAATTAAGGCATTCAAAAAGACAAAGGCAAAGTACACCGCCAACAATAAAACAGGTGAAGAATTATGCTAGACCCGATGTTCTGCCACCTTTGCCGCCATCCGATGAAGACCCAATATATGAACAACCAAGCTTTCCTCCTAGAAGAGTAGAGTCGGATAGGATTCCAGTAAGTGAAGGTCATCCAAAAAATGTGATAGGCAGAAGCCTCAGTCCGAGGGTATTTACCAAGAATATGACTATTGAATCCACGTACGATAGTTCTATAACTCCGGAATCGTATTATGGACCTTCCTGTAGTCCAATGAGAGCTTCTGCCCAATCACAATCCTCGGAATATGAAAACATGGAATCAATGAGCAATACAGTTAGGAGGCCGAGCGATTCGACTAGAACTTTCATGAGAAAGCGATCTGGCCGACCTGGGAATATAAACACTGACACTTTTGTTAAGGGTTCGAAGATTGATGGGCACACAAAGTCGCGGTTTCGTCGAAAGAAAGGTTGTAATGTTCAGGACTCTGGTTATCTGAGTAGTGACTCTACGTGTTCAAGGCAAGTGTTTAAAAAGTTAGTAGTTGCCAAAATAGTGAGTTGTAGTGAAAGTGATGACACTGAAAATGAGGCTCGTAGTGAATCAGGGGCCGAAAGTGTAGAAACGCATTCAGTATACTTCGATAGCTTCAGAAAGCTACAAGCAGATGAAACAGGAGTCGAAGATGAATTCAGTGATAGTAAAAGTTATAGAGACAATAATGGACGTTTCAAACATTCTGATGACTGTTAAAACTCATTCCTATTATTTTTAATATTCGTGCAATAGCTTATGTAGAATTAACGAGGTGCAATATAATGTGCAATAAGTGAGTTTAAAATGTTTTTACTCATATTTTAAGAATTTATTATAGTATAATAGAAATGTGTATTATAAAATGCTCGTATATTTAATAAACAGAATAAGTTAATATATAAGATGTGTATGACACAAAAGCAATAATATTTTAAGTTAATTAAATCTAATTAATGTACCTCTTAAAGCATCAATTTTATTTAGTTTAAGAAATTAAATTTAAATAGTTTTAAAGGCCGGACGTGCAATGCAAGAATAGAATAGTTAGCTTATAATGAATATTATAATGATTCTCAATGTACAGAGTATTTTTAAACTTATTTATGTTTTAGAATTAGTGTTTTTAGGAAATGTTTTTGCTGTATATATGATTGTACTTAAAGAGTCAGGCAGCAATGTTTTGCTTCCTAGTACCTGACAAAGCGTATTTGCTCCAGAAAGGATTAAAATACATCCTCTCTGTTATTCAATGAGCACAAGTATATGGTTATGGAATGGCGTTCGTTGGGAACAAACGATAATGGGGCATATAATGCTAACATACAGGGTGCAATACTGTAAATTAATAGGTAATAAAAAAGTACGTGCTTTTATAGATGATTGAAAGTTAAGGCAATTTAAGCTCTATTGGACAAATTATTTAAACTTGAAAGACTAGAAACTAGTTCCTTCCTTCAACTTTAGTAAGATTAATATATTTTAACAATAAGGTGTTTCGTAACCTCCATCCCTGTTATTTATCCCCTTTTTTCAATATTAACAAAGGTTATATGTAGTGAACAGTCATTTTAATTGCCAAAATTAAAGCTCTCATTAATACAATCTTTTATTTTTTCATATCATTCAAACTTAGGCTGCGAACGCACACCTAACCCAGTAATGTGAATCGTTTGTTACCAACAGTCAGGGATTTAGGTTGTGGGTTATAATTTAACTTTAGTTAATTAAACTATGTAAATTTAGGCAGTAGCTGATTTAATGGTGCTAAGATATCGCAAAAGGGGGAAACCGGGTAACTATAGTTAAGTAAAACGTTCGTTAACGAATTGTTTTGTCGGTTTATTTGTAATTTAGCTCAAATTTAGTTTAAATGTTATAAAACACGGATAACTTGAGATGATACTATTTTTGTCTCGCTCAGTCGTTAAACGACAATATTAAAGCGAGCGGGACAACTAGAGTTTCAGAGCTATTGTGAAGGTTTTATACTAAAAAACAGAATAAGACGAAAACCCTATTATTCTAAAACTAAGAAATCTTTGGAAATTAGGTAGTGACTGAAAAGCTGATTAATTTAATCTGTTTTCAAACTGATTGATCGAGAATGTCACTGATTGACCCAAAAGCAACACAGATGATTTACTAAATGTTATGATCTACTACATATTAAGAAAATTTGGGCTCTTCAGTCAAGTATTGTTGTGTCATTCATATTAGTAATTTTATATTATAATTCAAAGTCCGTCTCGAATCTGAATCTTGGTATCAAATCATCATAATACGCCCAAATCTCAAGATAAACTGTGTTAAATAGAACTGTGAAAGTGCTCAATATTTAATATTTAGATATTTTAATATAATTACTAATTAAATTATTTATTATTTTTATACCAAGCTCTCTTTACAGCCAGTATTGATATGGCTTATGTTTGTACATTAATTTGAATATTGTATATTAATTTATATTAAAACTGTTAAGTTTAAATAAGGTTTTATTTTGAATTGACTAATTGAAAAGTTGTAAGAATGTAATAATTTATATAGTGTATTGTTTGATTAAATAGGTAATGAAACGATATAATTTGGTGTTTTATTGTATACTAGCTGTTGCCCACGACTTCGTTCCCGTGGGTAGAAGTTATAGAAGTATAGATTTTGTAATTAAAAAGAGACAAATGTATCACAGATTTTATTTTAACTTATCTATTTATAATTTTTCAGTTACATTTTTTGATTGAGCGGGCGTCTATTACGTTAATTTAGTCTTATCATATTCTCTACTCTTAACTTAAATTAAATATAGCAAAGTTCAAGGTCTTGATACATTACCTTTTCTTTATTTTTTTCTTCATTTTAATCAACACACATTTCCTCAGAAGAAACTACATCAATAATTTCATTCTCCATTTCCAGTACTTTACTGGCTTCTTCTCGCATCCTCTTTTTAAACTCCAAATAGGCCGGTTCTCCTCCAGCAAAAATATCGATTTCACTGCCGACTTTACTCTGAACAATTGGATTTTTTGACTCATTCATTTTAAGTAACGACTCGTCTAAGTATTTCAAAGCTATTTTACTCCTTGTTGTTATAGAATTGATGTAGTTTTGGTAGTTGTGCAACTTTTGTGTACTTTCCAGTATATCTTCGTTATATTCAGACAGAGTGTTGTCTTTAGCAGTTAATTTGTAGTTTAGAGTTGTAATGATGATTGTATAAGGTACGGCGTCGTGAATGTAGTGAATAAGGGCTAGCACTTGTGATGGGGTTCTGAAAATAATATTTTTAATATAGTTACAATTGTAACAGCTGATGTCTTCAAAGGGTGTTTGACAATTAGTCAGTCAGTTAGATTTAAAAGTAATGGAAAAGTGTTTTTTAACCATTAACCCAGATAAAACGCATAAAGATGATGATCCGTAAGGGAGTGGGTGACGTCACTTGCAGGAAACGGTATGGAACTAGTGTATTTAGTATAAGTCCAGTTAGTTATGTCCAAGGTATATACATTATGGAGTACAAATAAGCGAAATTTACTGTTAATTTCTGCCGATAGATGTCGCTAAGAGGACGAATTTGCTCACACTAAGTTAAGACCAGTTGGCGTCGTACATACATAATACGATAGATGGCGTTTAACAATGTTTTTTCAGTGGGAAAATACACGCAAATACAATGACATATACATTGTGAAAAACATGAAAATAATATTTACCTGGAGTAAACAGACATGGAGTAGCAGTTACTATTCCCTGTACCATGCAACACAATCATAACACCATTTAGTACATGGTATGGGGACTTTTTGTGTATGGCTACGTTTCCAGAAAGCACTTTATCCATGTATAAGTATTCACAAAAGGTATCCAGGGTTAATCTTCCGTCATTCGGTTGGTTTATATGTCTTAATATCAGATCTGTTTTCTCAGTTGCTGCTAGTACAGCTAGCAAGCTGTTAGTATCTGAAAAAAATGAAATGAAAGTTTCTTCAAGTCTAGTACTGCAGTAAAATTGATTAGGCGTTTTCAACATAATGAAACATAGTTTCTATACTAATCCTAAGACTTAATTTTTAATTCCTTTTTTTAAATAAAATAATAGATGTAAAGGTACTTAATGTCTTAAATAGACTGTGGAAGCCCTAAAAATAAGCATGTAATCAAAAAGTAAAAAAAATTACACACTCCTGATAATTTAAAACAAGCAAAGACACAATACAACAATAATAATTATTATAAAATCTACAAGATGGAACTCTGTGTTATAGCAACTAAACATACCTTTAAAAAGATATACTTATAGCTGAAAGGATACATACCCAACTCACCACTGGAAAACACATCAAATTCTTCTGCCAAAGCATCCATAGATGAGATATGAACATCACTAAACGGCACCACATGCTCTTTGCCCATCTTCATATAGTAAACAACCCCATTAAAATGTATATTACTTACAACCCTACTTTTTAGTTCATCTACATCTATAACTACAACTATAGCAGTGTTTATATGGCCTTGAATAGTTTGTGTGGCCCTTTCTTCCCAGTGTAGCAAATAGTCCGTTGGTGTAAAGAGTTTTGTTGTGTACTCTATGGCTTGGTTGGAGGCACTGTGTAGAATAATATGGACGTCTTCTAGAGTCCTGGAAGTATTAAAAAAATATCTAAGAAATATTTAAATTTGATGGTTGGTTACCAGGGTGATAGGTAGGTAGAAACTGTTTTAGTAAAATATTAATCTAATAAAAAAAAGATTTAAAAAGTATATTTTGTTTTCTCTATTAATTCAGGCCAAATGGTGTCTGGTTGTTTTAATAATTATCTTCTATTTGTAAGCAAGGTACAACAAATTAATTTAGCATTAAATGTATCGTGAAATGTGGTGAAAATTCACAAAATTATAGTAAAAGCTTCATGCTTATATGCCAATTTATAAAAAAGGTATTCAGTAGACTGTTATCAATAATAACAATATTAATACCATGGATAATACTTACTCATTGCTTAAATTCTCTACATTCAAAACAATAACAATTTTGTTATTATAAACTTTGATCCAAGGAGCTTCCATGGTCATTTTCAATGCACTTGCTATCTGTAATGTAAAAAGGTGTTTTTAAAAATACACATTTGCAATATTTATAATTTCAATTCAAACATATTAAATTAAGACACAAATTAATTTAGGTACCGCATTAACCATGTACTTTGACAAAAATTATTAGTGTACATTAAGAAGCAAAAAAAGGAAATCAACTCATCAAACATGCAACAAAGTACACCTTGTCATCTTAATATTTAGAAACTATAGTACCCACCTCTTTTGATTCTTCCTTAGAAAGGGCATCATCAATGTTAGGATTTATCTTTTTATATGCAGAGTAGGCAACAGTTTGACGCATATTCAACAAGTCTTTATAAGTCTTCTCATTACATTTCACACTATATTTAGCTTCTATCAACTTCCTTTTCAATTGAGATATAATAGGATATGATTCGTCACTCTCTGCAGGACTGAATGATTCCGATAACTCATGTGGCTTCTCATAACTATCAGTAAATGTTATTGGTATAGCATCACCCTTACAAAAAACTCTAAGCGAAGCTTGTCCTCTGCACGAATTGTCGTTTATATCACACCTTTCAACGTCAGACAGTTTAACATGCACTTTTAAAGTAGATTTTCTTGACAAAATTATTATGTTTTCATTTGCCTCCACTAAATAATACAGTTCACAGTTATTGTTTCTTAATATCCTTATCTGTGTAGGTCGTATATCAAGCTTTATATTATCCACCAAATCCCTTTGATAATACTCCTTGACCTCCCCTTTTTTCGTGCATATTGTTACATCAATCTTTTTCTCATCCTTTGGGTGGTTGTCGTAGAAAACAAAACATGCAATATCGTTGATGACAGACGCCGGGACTAACTTAACTAATACTTGACGTACATTTTCGCGTAGTTCTGACATATTTACTTTTGAACAAGTAGTGTTTTAATACTTTCATTTGGACAAAACACTTGAAATTGATTGTTTATCACAGCCTTCCATTCCCGCCATCAAGCCCATCAACAAACATCGCGTGACGTAAGTGACGTTTGTCAAAGTCAAAACTGACATTGTCGCACAAAGACTGGAAGGGGTAATCGCTGCCCCTGTCTAAAGCTATTATGGACCGCGTAAAATTCTCTGGGGGCTACCATACGACATAATGCAATACTGGTACTGACAGAACAACTTAATAAATAAATCAACATAAAACTTAGACTTTTTTAATTATATTTTAAGCTTTGGACTTTCCTTTACACAAGTTTACAATTACGATAACAATTCTTCTACATGGGATTCTAAAATAAACTATAAAAAGGGATTATAATGAATTAGGATACCTAGTTTAATTCTAAAAAAAAAGGTTGAAAGTAAATATGAATTTCTTACACTGATACATAATGGCAATGACGTAATGGAATAATAAAGGCAACCACACCACAAAAGCTCCATTCATAGTGTATTATTATAAAGCACGTTACGTCTGACTCTGCTATTCATATCGACTTACATGAAGCGTAGCACAGTAAACATAAAGAACATTTTAACATGATTGATTTGAACTGCACAGAGGACAGTTTTCATGACATTCAACGATCCGTAACATTTGTAAAACAGCACAAAAGATCGCTTCCCATCTCACGGCGGCCTGTTATTACGGTGACAGGTTCGCTGCATACAATGCATGTGATTTGACTCGCATGAATAATGCAGCAGGTTATATGAATGTTGTTTAGGTTTTGTACCTATTTATCGTATAATTTAAAACTGTTTGAAATCTAGACCATGGTTTATGTATTTTATACGTGGTAATGGTAATGGGTTATAAGCGTCGGAAGAGTTTTTGATTATAGGTAATTTAGTAGTGTAGGATAGGAACAAAGCTCAACATAACATTTGGTATTAATGAAGATGTATGAAAGGATGACCCTTACCAACAAAATATTGCCGGTATTCTAGTTTCTCAAAAGCACTGGCAGATCCCTTTACTATCTCGTAAAATAAAGTACCTACGTACCTTTTAACCGGATCCATCAATGGAGAAAGCCTAGGTTAACAGTAGGTATCTAACCTTAATCGTTGGGCATGTCACAAGAATGTGATGAGAATCAGCGAAAGTGCTAGGTGAATAAATGTCAGGATCATGGGCAATGGAAATCGATACTCAGCCAACAATTTAGGCCCATTGTTTTTAATTTAACCATTAGGTAGTTTTTGAAGTAATTCAGAACGAGTGTTATGTTTATTAATATTCATTTAATGAGTTAAGTACCTCAATTAGGTACTAACGTTAATGTTTAAATAAGAACGAAAGCATAATATTTATTATTTTAAATTCTTTGTGTAGATACTAAATTAGCATACCAGAAACGAATCTATTATATTATCTACAAGCAAAAAATATGAACCCAAGAATTATTTTGCAGATAGATCACTTTACCTGAAAGCAAAAAGCATTTATAATCAGCCTCTGAATTTAATAGTTTTTTAGAATACATTAGCGGTTAAGTTTCCCGTTGAGCGATCGATCGTTACAATCGATCGATGAGGGAAATAGGTTAGTTCGGGTATCACAAGCTATGGCGCCAAGTGTTATAAAAAGGGAGGGAAAGTTAACGCTGTGCGAGCTTTAACACACTATAAATTATCAAATAAAGAAATCTAGCTCGCACTTGTATGATACGAGTTGGAAATATTCTAATGGGACGATAAAATACTTATTTCTAAAGTCCTGTGGTCTAGTAATACATTTTGGACCAACCATGGCATGACCAATTACATATTTTTCTTTCAGATGGAAAATCATCAAATGACTCCTTTCGCTTTCGGTTGAGCGGGAGTGTCAGATTCCTACTGACTAACACCCACCCATGTTCTTCCCTTTGCCCTTCGTGTACCAAAGCCGCGGTAACAATTTCGGACAATCCTGCTGCCACGGCAAGGCTACTCGTATGACAAGGAATAAGAACATTATGGAGTAGCCTATACTTTAGTTATGCGCCTTTAAGTTTGCTTGTACTAACCTAAATATCTACTTATCATTTATATAAAAAAAATAGTTTTGACCTGTTATCAGTTTCTGTAATCTCTTTGGCCTTGTGGTCAATCTACCATTTCTGATAAGATTATCTATCACCTACAAACAGAATTAGTTTTTTGCTACGAATTCTGAACTCATTGTTCAACATCAAATATCTTACATATATTATTATAATTTAATGAGTACAGAATATTGAGCTGTCAGTTAGCAATACTACTAAAGTATTGTCAACCTGCACCTATTTAAGACGTTGGCACGTTAACTATGCTTTTCTCTTCCACAACAGCAGCTCTCCTGCTTTAAGAGGGGGAGTTAGACTTCCTAGCATTCCTAATCGAAAAGCGTTAGCAGTATTAGTTCGGGGTTACGGTATACGGCTACAGCCTCGGCAATCCGCGAGGCTGCGTTATTGCACCGCATTGCACCATCTCTTTGTCCTAAATAAGAAGATTTTAGTGTACTAAAAGTGTACTACAGGAAGTGCACACTAGGAAATTTGGAACATAACTTTGCTTTTAAAGAAAATGACTTCCGAACATTGCATTCTGTCCTCTTCTTTCATTTATCAATTCCTTGTAATGATAGAGACAAAAGGTAACGGAAAAGTGATCTAGATTTGAAAAGTAGATTTCTAATTCCCTACTCCCTGAATTATTATTTTTAAAAACACTCCCGCTTTTAGGCATTTTAATCCTTTTGTCACGGGGGTATATCAATCAGATAAGATTTATAAAAATAAAAAACTGTGTCATAATAATGCTACGTAACGCAAAGGTAATTTTATTCTGAAGAGGAAATATGCAGAGGCTTTTACTAAAATGCCGACTAGAAGAAAAATATGACACTTAAACACGGTGAACGCTTTTTCGAAGTTTGGTCTCAAATAATAAAGATGCATGAATAACATAAGATAGTAGTTTGCGGACAAAGAGTTTATGATGGCGTGTCCTCAAATTATACCATACAAACTACTTAAATCCGTTTCTATTTTCGTGTCAGTAATTGTACTAAATTGTTTCACGAAGGTATATTTTCGTACAACATCTTTTAATGTAAAAAAAAATCCAGTTGTAAATCTAACATTATTAAAAAAAGCCGTATTCCTAAAAGATATATTATTGAGTCCTAAAAACTGTTGGTTCCAGAGAATGAAAATGGAATTTCATTAGGTACATTAAGTAGCCTACAGCTTTGCAAATTACCTAGTACCTATATGAAAATTGCACAATTAATTGTAACTAAGTCTTAATTTAAGCAAATAATATTCAAGGACCAAATGGAAAGGCAGTTTGCGAATCTTGTATTGTAACACCTAAAGATCAGCCGAAAATTTTCCACTATCGGGAAATAGTAAACAAAACCTTGAGAATGCATAATAGTAAGCTTCTCATAGCAACAAAATATTTATTAAGAACCTTATTAATTATTTTCATCCTGTATTTTCTTATAACAACTACTTACATATTACCACAGTGACATAATTATATAATACTAACAGTGGTCCTGCCCGCTTAAATATCGGTTATCATTGAGAAGTTGTTTTTTAATTCAAGGAATAAACACTATTTTACTTTCAATATTTCCAAGAATATTCGGAAAAAGTTTCATGATGATTAATTAAGTAGTTTTCTCGTGAAAGTGTAACAAACAAACTTACATTCACAATTAAAATATTTGTAGGGATATAAAGTTAACATAAATAATCTATGAAAAAAAAACTTGGTGGTTAATAAAAAACCTTGTGAACCATGAATCTAATTGCTAAAAAAAAGATTATATCTGAGAAAATATATCCTATATTTCCGTAAATCCCAAAACGTTCATAACCTGCTTAATTGATTCAAACAACCGTACTGTAATTGAAAGAAAATTACAGTTCATTACATCATACCTCAAGTCTCGTGCTTAAGAAGCGTCATCATCATCATCTCAGCCTATCGCCGTACACTGCTGAACGTAGGCCTCCCCCAAAGAGCGCCAACCATCCCGGTCCTGGGCAGCCCGCATCCATCCGCTGCCAGCCACCTTCTTCAAATCATCGGTCCATCGTGCCGCAGGGCGTCCTACACTACGTTTGCCTAAACGTGGTCTCCACTCCAACACGTGTCTGCTCCATCGACCGTCTGTCCGTCTGCAGACACTTTTTTTTATATTAAGAAGCGTGGTTGAGTCGAAACAAATAAACTGCTTCGGATGAATAACCCTTTTTCAGGAACATCTCCACCAAACACCGGAATTTGCAACGTCTGCTGAATTGCCATTCATTCAAATTGGACACAAATGGTAACTATTACAGAGATCGTTTAAGAAATAACACACTGCGATCTTCATAATTATAATTTTCGTTAGGGCAAGCGTTAGAGAAAACTTTAATGAGGACTTATCTTTTCTAATCTTTCTTACCTGTTTGTCAAATGTTCTCGTCGTTAGCTTATCTTGCTGTCCTACAATTTATATTTTAGACATTAGTAAAGACCTGTGTTGTCATTTTTATTTTAGCAACACTCAAAGCCTTTTGTATGACGATAAATGTTAAATAGATACAATGTGGCTTTATGAATATTTTTAATCCAAAGTTAATGAGTGTAATCATTTAGTGTACATACATACTTGTTTCATCACTGACAGTTTTTGTTGGTTTCCGCAACATACAATTAGGTGGTAGGTGTAATTATCGCCAATCCATAATAAACCGTCCAAAAAAAGTTCTTGCCAAAGTGCTTTTGGCAACGGTTTGGCACGAACATGGTATCGTATGGACTGCTCTTACCATCACTCACTGTAACGATGTATTACAAACCATATAATAAACAGCTGATACATGCCTTGTGACATTTGCCCGAATTCTATCAAAGATTGATTACCCAAACGACACACAAGTTCCCATTTGCGGGAATCAATAAATTACTAGAGATTTGATATTTTAGACGACTCAGCTTGATAGTATTTGTCAAAATGAAATGTGTTGACGCTGCTTAAGCGTTAGGTACACTAGTCACAAATACCCATTAAAGATGTATTATGGTTAAAAAACACCTGACGAAGTTAAGAGAAATGTGATAAAACATAGTGGTTTCTTAGGTTTACGCGAATGTTAGACATTGAAATGAAACTACTTTTACGGATTTTATCGCAGTTTAATTTTTGATTTTAGTTCCCGACGATTCGACACCTTTGCAGGTATGGTCACGGGCAGACCATGTCAGTGGCAGAGTCTGCCCGTTAAAATCGATAAAATCCGTAAAAGTAGTTTCATTTCAATGTGATAAAACAGTTCACTAAATAACAAGAAGACACAAAAATCCAAAGACTTACCAACAAGAGGTAAAGCTAACTTTTAGACCAAAGCAGGTTTTTTAAATCCAATTGACTCAGATCTTACGTTACGTACCTGTGAATAATATGAACAAATAAACAAAACACTTCTCGGAGACTTCATCAAGATTTCCTTGTTACGACAACAAGGGAATATTCCAGGCAGGAGAACGTGTAGTGTTACATTATTCTAATATTAGCCTGGACCTCTGAGGTCCTGGAGACCTACCACGATCCCATATACTAAGATAGTCGCAGCTGTGTGAGGGAGAAGCCGCTCTACAGTACGTAACTCCGTCTCGCTTTCTCAACTGCAGGAGTCTTACTTCATCAGGTACTGGTAGGATCCCGTACTGTCACCTACGCCGGCGGCCGCGAGGCGACGTATTAAAATAGTTGCTTTAAATGACCGCTTCCTTCGGCGGGGATTGTAAGAAATCACTGGTTTTAAAACGTTTGTGTCCACAATACAAGTATTAGCGATAGGATCGTAAATTGATGGCGGATGGATAGTAAACCGATTTTTTTTCTTTTTGTGCCTTTAAAGATACTAATGTGTCTTAGTCTGACTAACCTCATCAAAAAATAAAGCTGATCTCCAATCCAATCTAATCTCGAACCCAAAAGACTTCTATGATTCACTGTGTCTGTTACGTACAATTGCACCAATTGTGAGCTTTAGAGAGTTTAGTGTATAGGAGGTTCTTTTTCATAGAAAAAAGGTCTTGGAACCGTGCAACTAGAGTCATTACTGGAACGTTTAAATAGTGATTTATTATAAGCACGTGCAGAGAGGCTTCTCTCTATCATAATTGTAAGAGGCCCTAAAAATTTTAGTCATTATCAATCCAAAAATACTTTATAAAGATAAACAACAATAAGAATTACTTGAAAAAACATGAACCAGAACGGGAAATGATGTAAAATGCATTTCTATTAACGGGAACACAAAGATAGGAAACGTGTTAAAATTATGCGCATCTAGATGCAATGCACTCTAAAACTTGGCAGGAAATCTCGACAGATAAAGAAAACCGTTTCGCGATTATGCTTTTGTAATATCTTTCAGGTTTGTTTGTTTTTTGTGTTAACTGTTTTTCATATCACTTTTATTATTACAGATTAATTTCAGGAGCAAAGCAGACGCTATGGCCTGTACCAGATCATCATCACAATTTTAAAAACCACTACGCAATTATATTGACATATTATATTCTATGTCCTATAATAAAATGTGTATTTTACAACTCGTAATTTTTTCCTATTATGATTGGATCACTAATTTTGGGAAAAACTGTTATTACAATGACAATACATGAGTATGTATATGTATATGAGCATGCGAGGATATTCATTGGTGACGTACATACCTACCTAAGGTTTTTATCACGGAAGTGAATTAATTATAATCAGCTGAATTAGATTAAAATAGGATATATTATAACTATATAATATAACTAATTCTTGTAGTTATGTGCTATATCTTTTTTATTGTGTTTTGATATTTGTGACGTATGTCCCTAGTATTACAAATAATCAGCTTGATTAGATAAAAATACAATATAATTAATAATAGTAGTGGTAAAAATTGCGATATATACATTTTGCAAAAACTTGTAAGCATTATAAAAACTAAATCTTGTAGGTAGGTACTTTCTTCATCAATATTGGATATCATTACCGGATGTTTCACTTGTGAAAAACATTGCACACTTGAAAATGTCCCATCCATTTGTGTCATGCAGTCTGTGTCAATTTCAAGTAGAATGGTAAGAGTAATGTGGAGACACAGTAGTGCCACGCCAAGACGTAATTGTTTTAGGACATCTCTTAGTTAAGTATCTATTATATTTTACAAGATTGCGCAATTAAATCAAACAATAATAAAAAATTATTTGCTTTTTTCTCCACCATATTATCATCATCATCATGATCTCAGCCTACAGCCTATGCTGGACATAGGCCTCTCTATACGTTCCCAGCGTGATCGGTTCATTGCCACCGTATTATATATGCCTATAATATTTGCCACAACAAAAATAGTACAAAAATGATTGAGTACTCAAACTACTTATATTATTATGCCTTTCGGGAATCCCACGAGACCACATCTGCCTGTGTTAAATAAATAAATGCGGACAACATCACATACATTGTTCTGAACCCAAAGTAAGTTGCTGAAGCACTTGTGTTATGGAATTCAGATACAACGAAGGTACCACAAACACCCAGACCCGAGACAATGTAGAAATGTGCATTTTTACATTGACCCGACCGGGGATCGAACCCGGGACCTCAGAGCTAGCGACACCTTGAAACCGGTGCATATGCCACTCGACCACGGAGGTCGTCAAATCGTGTGTTATTGCTATTTATATAATAATAATATATTGTCTGTTTATTTGCACAAGACTGTTGTTATGGGCTATCTACGACTCCGTGGGTAGTCTGTACTAGTCATTAGTTCGCAAATCCACAGCGATGCCAAAGGTGTGCGCATAATTCACTAAATGTATTATTAATGGTCATGGTATTTTAGGATGTTCAGTTTTCTCATCGTTAGGAAGTTTTATCGTGGAATTTCTGGATTGCAAAGATGTGGTTTATGGACACATACCCATAGAGATACAAAAAATAAATTCGTATGGGTGTATTTCTATGTTTTTTTTGTATCTCTATACCCTTCTACTTTACAATTACACATTTATTTCAATAGTAAAAATCTGTGGAAACAAATGTTTTGTTTTTGCGTAAACGGTAGATACGGAACACTGTAACTGGTTCACCACTGTCTGTCTGGCTATCACCTGATGAACCGTGATAGCTGGACATTGAAAATTTCAGAGATTATATATTACTGTTGCAGCTATCAACGGTTGTTACGGTAATACATTTGTTCAAAAACAAATAATATATTTGTCAGCCAAACAATTTTTTTTTTTAGTCTAACCGTTTTTTTTACCCGATCCCTCAATGGCTCAATATTGCTACTGTTGCTAGTCCAACTGCACTGGACCATGTATCTTATCTTAATATTAATTTTATAACATAGATTTCTAAAATCTATCCCTCAAAATAATATCCGTGATTAGACTGGCCACAAACAATATCAATACGACCACAATATCCTTATCTTTAATCAGACATTTCATTAAATGCAAGTTTACGAACCATTTAAATAATTTAAGTCGTTGATTGAAATAATGAGCCGATTGACCAATATAAATGATTCATTCATCGATAACAGGAAACCATTGATATTGATGATAGGCAAAGGAATGGTCTGCCTACCACCATACCCTAAAGTATTATTAGTGTGGTTGAGGAAGCAGGATAGCGCTATACATAACGTAGAGCGGCATCTCTTTTTAACAACTATTATTTTATTAATTTAAGATTTAGAAGTATGCCGTTCAGATTGAGCCTCCTAATTTATAAGTCCGTCACGTAGCAACACACAATCGTGTGGCTACCGTTACGACTTTGATATTCATTGCTTCTTGTCTACTAGAAACGTTTGCTTGTCGTAAGCTACACAAGCAATGTATTTATACAGTGACGTTGTTCTCACGTCAGTGTTAATAGAATGTTTGTCAAGCTTCAAAGTATGTCCGAATAGATGTTTCTGTCTTAGATTTTGATCTAAGTAGTTGTTTATACAGGGCCATATTGCGACTGATACAACTTTTTTGTATGTTTTAAAGAAAAAATGACGAGGTGTTGACAGGTTGCCTCAAAAACACGCAAGAAACAGTATGCTTAATTACAAATACCTACTTATTTAATTATTCAATTCAATTTTTTATTCATATAAAGTATAAACAAACGAGAACCAGTTAAATTTTTTCTATAATTCTATAATTTTTTACAGCTACATCAGGTCATCAAATAATGGTCAGTTTTTTATTTATTCCGTATTCAGCATTTATTAGGACCACTCTAAATAATAGTACCACTTTAGCTCAGTCAGAATAATTACCAGTATTCAGAAGCTTTTATCTATAGGTGTGCTCGTGGGACCAACGCGACCTAACACGACAACCTTGAAAGGTTCTGCTCATTATACCCTCATGAGATAACTCTTAAAGGTCAAGAATTCACACGTATTGTGTTAGCAATCCCAGTGGATATATTCACAAAGACAGTGCTGTACCATGCTTCGCAGATAAAATAAAACGGCAAGAGAACCGAAATGTAGATACAAGGTCACATAATCAGCTGATACAGCCGGCTACGCTAGCTCTCTGACTCACGCATGCGTAGTGACGGACATCTCTCAAAATTTATAACAAAATACGTAAAAGAGAAAGATATGTAAAAGCGAATGATAAATGAAAGAACCGCAGAATTCTTTAACGTCTTCAGAACCCGGTCAGTGGCTCGGAATTTCGCGTGTCACGGACTCTGTTGTTGGCATATTTTTGCAAAGAAAATTCTATGTTTTCGTTACGTTGAGTATTGGGGAGGTTGCCAGAAATAAAGCTGCAGTGCAGTAGTGAGCTTGCAGCGGCAGACTGCGGTGCTGGCTCACCATTCATTGTGATGGAGGAGGTCGATACGCAGCCGTCGCGCGTCGCCAGTGTCGCCGCGCCTCCTGTGGTGCGCGGTCGTAGCCTCGCCTCCCGGCACGCGCCGCTCGCTACACATTTGTGAGCACTGCGCAACCGACTCGCATCGGCAGTGAAGCCTTTATTTATAAACAAATTATAATTACCTGTGCTTTAAATTAAATTTCAGCGCCAGTTTCATTCATGAACAACTGTTCCGACTATCTTATTTGATAAATAGTGAAGTTTAATATGATATCGTACTTATTTAATAGTTTTCGTGAAAGCGCACATGGCGACAGACTGTATTACATAAATATTAAATAATATGAACAATATTTGCTTCTATATTAATCAGTAAGTATACATGGGTCCGAATCTTTTGTTTTTATATTTCTTAAATCATTACATCACAGTTCATTGCTTGTATTTGTCATAAGAAATGTAGAGTCAATTTATGATCAAAGAAAACACCGGGGAGGGAAAAATGGATGGGAAATCAATGATTTTTAGTTCCGTTTACTTTAAGAATACAAGCTAATATCTATTAAAGAATAAATTATAAGAATTTTTGCAATGTTAATATAATATGCCGACACCGGGCATGTACGCAGTGACACCCACGGATGCACTGCAGCACTTTAACACGATGACACACTCGCAAATCAAATTAAGAGGCCATATAACAATGACGAAATAAAAATATACACGTGCACGTATAATAAAACATACACGAAAGATAATATATTCCACAAACATAAGCAATGTTTACGGTGGGAACCGGTTTAAATTAAGTTGAAAACAAACTCATTAATTGCATTCAAATATTTTGACATAACAGCCGAAGCCATGGTATAATACAAAACATTCTTAATTTATTGTTACGAAAGTTATTTATTATTATTTGATAGTAATTTATTAGTAAGGAGAGTCAGCAACTTAAATGATGAAATGCAGATATATCATAAAATGAAGTAATTTTCGTTGCGATTAGGAAACTATACAGCCAAAAAATTATTAGTATGATATCTATTTAAGCCAAATAATAGCTTAAACTTATGTTTATTTCATCAAATTTTGTTCTTTAACTTTTGTTGCGGACTCTACATTTTTTAATCTTATCGATACCATCAACAAACTCTTGCATTGTCCAGAATAAAAACAGTGGATTTTAATGGAAATAATAGCATCGCGTGTCAAAGCTTTTGTTCGGAACTTCATTTTTATCGTCTATTACATCATTTTGTTGTATATTATGAATCAAATTACAATGAACTGGAATGTAGAGGTTTTTTTTCATTGTTCACTCATAAGTTACATGTGAGCTTCTAAATTCTTTCGTAAATAAGTAGTTACCTATAATAATGTTTTGTTATTTTAGGTACATTTACAGTAACTTGGTAATATGGAAGTTAAAATATTTTTATATAACGCTCAATGATGAACATTCAACATAACCTTAATTATTGTTTCTTTTATGTACCGGATCTTTTTCTTCATTTACAAAAAACCTTTTTGATAACTGGGAACTATACGCATAAGGGAATAATGCATGAAAATTTTTATTGTTATATATTATACGTTATTAAAGGGCAATCAGCAATATCGAAGATAAAATTCCGCATATCAAAATTATGTTGTGCTTTTATTTACTTTGCATGAATCGCAATAATAAGGCGAGGTCAACTCGTCTTAGACACTTGACATTTAATAAAACCTAGCCACCTTTAAAACATACCAGAAAACTAATGGTATGCATCGGAGCGTTATTATTTAGCATTATTATTTATAAACAAATCTTTAAAGTACGGATAAAACAAAAAAGGTTCATTGAATTCAGCCATCTTGAAACTAGGTCAAGGTTTGCGGTTAATAATATACAATACTTAAATTTAAAACTGGTATTACTGACGTACAATAGTTATTACTATTTATTAATTAGGAGTATCCCACAAGTGAACAGAATTAGACTACTCCTAGTAGTTTTCCTCTACATAAATAGTTAGGTAAAATAAACACAATTAAAGTTTACTGTTAAGAATGACCGCGTTCACCAAATTTCCAATCAATTCATTTACAATATTACGTAAGTAATGATTATAACATTGAGATTTTAGAATAAAATTCCTATTAACGTTACGTAAATATTCAACTCTGAATATTGGAATAAATTATAGGAACCGGTAGCTCTTGTCAAGTATTCACGTGACCCTCTTCATCCGAAGTGTCTTTATGTAAAAGATATTAAAAGACCTTATCAAAATATTTTTCTACTTGTTGAAATGAGCGAAGACAGGGAGGTCAATTAGTTTGGACGGTGTTGAGTCGTTTGTCGTCTTTGTCAAGTGGTTACAAATATATCATCATCGCCCGCGATTTCGCATGCGTATTATGGATAACTAGGACTGTGACCCTTTCCAGTATGGTAGGGTTTGTAATTGAACGTGTTCGGAGTAGACAGCAAAAACGTTCCCGTTTGGCTCCCGAATACAGGGAACGGAAAAGCAAGGAAGTCCATGAGAATTTCCAGCGGGTCATAAAAATTAAATTAAGGTAGTGTTGTCGTTAAGAGAATAGAGACAATTTTGTTAAAAAGTGTATATTCTCAAAATGATGTTCTGGAATTCGAAAAAACTTCAAAAGTGATAAAATTTTTAATGTATAAAATCGGAAACTCATATTTTCTTTAACAGTTTATCTCTCAAAGCGCGTGTTCACGCTACGCTAGTTTGTCTTTGCGCTAGTTTGTTTTTTTTCTTTCTATTGCCCATTTGACATCACGGTGACATCATGAACAAGACGACAAAAAACTGACTTTTTATTCACGTGAGAATTTGATAAAGTGGTCTGCATTATAATTATTATAGCATGAATATTCACAAATTTATTTTATATATCGTTATTTATATTTGTGTCTCGTTTCATATTTTCATTTCCACGCTAGCTTTGATGTCTGAAATATTGGCTGGAATATTCAATTTTACGATTTGAGACATTACGCGAACGTTTGTTGAACATTTAATTTAAACTATTTCTTGCCTATTTGATCTAGCTTTTTTGAGATGTTTTTGCTATTTGCAGACTACCTTGCACCTGAACAATTTTGTCCAACTATTTGTGTGTAACCTTGGTTTAACTATAAATCATCATCCACAGATTATTTCGGCTATGACATTTTTTGTATGACGTTGGCTGTAAAGTCTCACGCTATTAAGCCGTACAAATACAATTGTTTGTCTAGGCATAATGATCTCCATTTAGTCTTAAACTAGATTAGTCATAATTGTTTAATTGTTAGCACATGGGATTACAGTGTCGGGCGGACATGATATCATGGGATCAGACTGTTTTAGTCAAAGTTTTTTGAAAGGTACTTTATATTTTATAAAGTTACAAAAAAAAAACAATAATGGAATAGTCATTTGTTTGGTTTTTATTGACCCTACTTTTCAGATTTGCTCTGCCAAAATTTTAAGTTTTTTTCTGAGGCTAAAGAAGGTATATTTCAATCGTTTGACCTAGAAACAGGGTGTACATATAGAGGGACTTTTATCAAATGTGTTTTATATGTCGATAGCTAATCCCGTTGTAAACTGAATAGTTAATTAAGACACCTTTTAGTGGATTCACTAATCCAACAATAAACCATGAAACATCAACTAAACAAATAAGTAATTATTTCGAGTCCTTCATTAAATTATCTTCAATACAAGTTGGTATGCTGTAACTGACACAAATATATGCACAAAATATACTTAAGACAAAATATCTAGGTTGTTTTCTGTTGCGTTATGGATGACCTACAAATGTTATGTGAATAGGCCTAACCTTAGCCTATTGAAGTCCAAGCCTTGTGACGCATTAGTCAAACTGAATTTTGACATAGTATTTCATTATTTAAGTACGTCTTTGGCAAAGTCAGGATTTCAGAAATCAATTTTATTTTAATTCGGTTGACATTTAATATTGTTATGGCGAGATTCTAAATAAATTGGGCTGTGCATGTTGTGATTAGAACTAGGGTGTAATAAGGTGATGAAAAAAACATGTTTTATTTTAATTACTTTGGCGCATACGGCTAAGGCTAGTCCGAGGTGATAAATCAGAATGTATAAAAGGCCTTAAAAGAAGCCTTTGAGCAGCAGTATAACTTATAAATACTTGAAATTGGTCTGTTGGGGGGCGCGGCTCAACCACTTTTCCCAAACAAATTACCTTTAATATCCTTATTTGTAATTTGACAACAAATAGAGTATAGTTTATGCAACATCACAGCCACAGGGGACATTAAAAGGGTCGAAGATACCTCACTTTGCAAACTTGTGTACAGAACGACCGACATAAGTTCAGGGGGTTGGGAGCTGCCAAATTGGGCACTGCAGGTCCCTCCCAAGAGAGTTGCAGGGTTAAACTAATACCGGGTCTATAACTTCATCTTGCTCGGCTTATTTCGCTCTTTTGCAATATTGGAAATATAAACTGTTGTCAGGGAGTAGATCCCCTGTATTCCCCCTTTTCAACGGCACCTACATACTTTTTCATATTTCGTGCCGTGGATGTGGTGAAAACGCTCCAAGAGCAAGCAAGCATCCATTGGCCGACAGCTGGCGGTCCCCCACGGTCGGCGTATGATGAGTTGAAATACCTTGGCATGCACCGACCAAATGAGTTATCCATTACGCAGCACTTTAGGTTTAAGTCAGTAAAAATCTAAAAGTACCAGCTTCCTGCCTCGAGGAAGTGGGTGTCCAAAAAACTGAACTGAACCAAAAAAACAGGCATAAATTTGCTTTTCATATTAGTTTGTTGCATTTAAGAAAAAGGGCAGCTGTTATACCGTCGTATGCTGTCAATCCACAGCATCCACAACAGCTGCTATAGACTAACCTTAGGAGGTGAGCTGCAGTAGTTCTAGAGTACATTTAAAATAACGATAAACAGAATACGGGTAGGAGCGGCCATTAAGTAACCTCGGAATGTTTATGCGGTCCGTATACTTAGTATGCCAATTATAATAGAAAACCATGACAATTGAAATGAATGAATAAATAGGTAACAGCGAAGAATCGCAATGCTACTAAATTATATCACAGTTTTTGCTTTTATGTGTATAGAACTCAATAAACAACGATACATATTGAAAAGACAATAAAACTTATAAATTCATAGGATTTTAGGTTACTTTTATGACTGTGCAACGTTACCTTAAAAATTGTAAAAGCTTAAGAAGGCAGATGCCTTCCAATTTAGGCTAAAACCTAACACTTAGATTTAAAGTTTAAAAGTTCCTCAAAACAGAAACAATCTCCGGTCTCCAAATCATTGCAATCAAAAACGCAGCAAAGGATTCACATTTTAAATATCTCAAAACAATTTTGCGTCTGCTCAATTTCATCAATAAAACCAAATTATAACAAAACAGATTGATAATATTATAATATCAGTATTCAATTGTTTGGCACAGATTGAGCGGTCATAGCGTACGTTTATACAGTTATATAGACTACTTCTGCCCTGCGGCTTTACGCACGATTTTTTCCATTACGAAATAATGACTACTGTTATTAGGGTTCCGTTGTCAAAAATTTAAAGCGAGACCCTAGTTCAAAGACACTGCTGTTTGTTCGTCTGTCTGTCATCGAGCACCTTCTAAACCGTGATACAAGTAGCAACGCAAGCAATTTAATACGAGTCCATTATTTTTGGAAAATGACCTTTTCTCAGGCTTCATTCGGAACCCTCGGTATATCAAATCTACCTCACACTTGACCGGTTTTTGTATAATTGGATACTTTATTATTTACGTGAGTAATACACCGCTGTGAATGCGTGAAATGTTTTTAATTTTTTCGGTAAATTACAGGTTTGGGGATCCGTTTATTAACCCGGTCGGTTTTACTTTTAATAGGGCCTTTTATTAAATGAATGTTAATGTAAGGAAGGAATTAATCGATAATTATAATTAGACGTGAACTTTATAGCAAATTTAATTATGTTATATTGGACATTGCCGTTTTCTGACTCTATTGAAATCCTCAATCACTTCCTTCTCCCTTTGCAAAAAGATGTGTTAATTGCTATACTCCGAATTTGTCTAAAACCACTAAGAATTTACTCGATTCTCAATGATCGGGAGCCAATCGGGAATCACAAAACTATAGATTACCCTCGATTAGCATAACATTTTGTCATAAAGAGGTGTAAAATTATATTGCAATACAAATAATGCGAGTCAGCGTTTGCAATGTAAGCGCAAAAAATGCGTTTTTTTACGACCTCAAATTAGAAACCTCAAAAATTGTAGCCTATGTGTTATTCTGATGTATAAGCTATATTGTGGTAAAGTTTCATTCAAATCCATTCCGTAGTTTTTACGTGAAAGAGTAACAAACATCCATACTTACAAACTTTCGCCTTTATAATAGTAGTAGGTAGGTAAAGGTCGATTACGAAGAAATATCGATTCATTGCATTGGTTATGATAAGTTATCATTATCGTATGTTGTTTTTATATGATTTACATTATTTAACAATCAAATAATTCAGGAAATGCCAACCATTATCGCAATTAAGCGCTTTTTCAGTTATTTTGATACAAATATTAACTATTATTTCATCAAAACTCACAATTCTTATCATTAATGGTTTATAATTTGGAATATCTTTTAATGAGCTTTTTGTGTATAAATATCAGTTTTATTATATACCCAGTCACTAATTGTATTATCAATGAAACAGTCATTATTTTAAATTAACAACGAATTTAACCAACGCATGGACTTTTATAACAGTTGTTAATGAATCAAAACTTAAATTACTGAAATAATACATGAAAAACTCATAAGACTACGTAAAGGCTACTTCAGAACTTCAAGCTATTATTTTTCTCAAAAAAAATCTAATATTTGACAAAAATGTCCTTGATTGATTGCTCGGTATACCTTACCACGCACCGAGTAACTGAGGGAGATCTTAGACAGTAAGAATCTGACAGAGACAATCAGCACTTAAGTATATTAATAATCTTCTAACATATGAATAAAATTCGCATGTTACGGAGTACGTAATTGAATTCCTCCGAAACCCACATGAGAATCGAACATCTATTTTATATCCCCATAAGAGTATTTGTTAATTCGTAAATAATGTCTTTTCTGCATCAGGGCATAACAACGTTTTCTCAGTCAACTAGTAACAATATATCTACTGAGTAATTTTTTCCTAACGAACGCAAGTTAGTAGACACGCAGATCTATTCTCTTGCCCATACGATCAGTGAAACCCAAAGGAATAACCATGCCAATATAATACGTTTGCAACATTACTTGCACAACTGTCACAAAACATCAAGTCGTGGGAAACATTAAATTCATATTGGTTTCAAGGGATTTACGAAAATGAACTCTATGGGTTTAATAATAAGGGTGTTCTTAATGTTAGGATCTAATGATTTGACTTTGACAGTTCTGTGGAATATGTTGGGTAAACTCTTATTTAGATTGCATTTGGTTGCGAAGCTTAACCAATGGCAGACCTAAAAAAACTTTTTTAAGTATTTTAGCTTACAGTTTTCTTTTTGAGTTTTCGTTTTCTCTTTGAGAGTTGTTTAAATGCCAGTCGTTACTTTTTAGTTTCAAGTTTTAATTCACCATATACACACATTATTAGTTGATGTGACAGGAAATTATTATAAGGGAGAGAGGTTGTTGTTTTGTTGTGTGTTGTTTACTTCGTCTACCCATCTGCTATACCAACTATAACTATGAGTGTATATCTACCAATATACTCTTAATACTTCGTCATTACGCATAGTTGCATGCTACGGGCCAAAGAGTATATAATAACATATAAATAATATTAAAAATCATAATTTCGCGGTTCACAAAAACCGATGTCGTAACATAATTAGTAACTATAATTCGTCGCACTTAATTGTTTCTTCATCATTAATTTGTGTAATAACATTCGAAAGCCTTAAATTAGATTTTCTTAAGGTTATTGGCCCCACTAGGTTTTATAGAACCGCAATGCAATAGAACAATAATAACTAAGTAATTATAAGTTCAAAGATCACATACCTTCGAATGAATAGACTGACGGACATTGCCTCATATGTTTAACTGTCAGTTAATAACTTAATGCTATTTGTTAATATTAACATTTCATAAATAAATTCAGGCTATCGAAGTCCACTTTTGCACCTAGGTCCTTCCTCAAGTTGACCCCCAACACCCCGTCCCCAATTTGAACATTTAACAGATCTTAATTAATACATATGCGAAGAAAACTATTTTCAGAACAGTTTATCAAATCGAAGGTCTAAGCAAAATACCACTTTATTAAAAGTTCTATTTCAAATCATATGGTCACTGAAACTCTTTACTCGGAATGTAGAAACAATTATCCATAAAAAAGTCACAAGTATAGTACTTATCGTTTGTGAATACGATGTTAATCGAAATTTACTTCAGTAATATTCAATTTTCAATCGATCTCATTGTTATAAAATTCGTAGTTTAAACTCGATTCGATTCGATTCTACATCAAATCGATTATACCGCCTCCAACATCGAGTAATTCCGTGACCCAAGGTAACTAAGCATTTACCGCCGGTAAGTTACGATGGTGACATGTAATTTGTAAGTATTCTTGGAACTTAAGAACTTTAATGCGATTGTCTTCAACTGGTGGTTATGTGTGAGTGAGGTTACGAAAGATGGTGTACGTTAGTAATAAAGCAAATATTGTTGTTGAAAATCGTTTGTGGTAAATGCAGAGGTGAACTGAGTAACTTAAAAAAAAAACTATAGTACGCGTTTATTGACATGGAATTTGTAGGCAAATTTAAAAAGATAAAAACTAAATATTTTAATTCTCTAACACAAATTGAATAATTTAATGAAAAAGGGCGAGCTTAACTCATTTTTTTAGTTTTCATCATTTTATCGTCTTCGAAGTGCATAATATTTCTGTCGATGTCTACAAGTGCCTAACCAAACATGAAATACTTTTTTTTGGTCAACTAACAGAAGTAGCACAATGATCTTTATAAACTGCTTTTATGAATCAAAAAATACTTTTACTTATCTCATCTCCGAGAAAGTTAGTGCAACCGACCATGTTGTTTACTTCATATTAAGTTAACAAAACCCAACAATAATAACATGATGACGTAATAAGAATGACTAAATAATAATGCGCTACGAAGATCATCAAATACCTTTTAAAGTAATATTATTGCAGTTGTGCAAAAGAGATGAAGTTATATGCTGTATAGAGCTTCCACTATTCCCGTTTCGCTAGGTTATGTCTTAAATCATTGTCGTACTTCGTATATCTTCGTGCAACTTCGGGTGGTCTACGTCTGCCTTATGAACGTCACAAGTCAAATATACTAAATTGAAAAAAGTCGGGTGAGACTGATAGGAAATTAGAATCAAATTCTTAACTTGAATCAATTTAAAGAACAAACCTAAAAAAAATACAGTCGAATTGATAACCTCTTTTTTTGAAGTCGGTTAAAAATTAAAGCAAACGAAAATGAAAAAAGAAAAAACTCGTCTACCAATCTTAACCAGGTAGAGTTCTTTTTTCTAATCGTAATAATAATATTCCTACTGTTATCCAAGAATCAATTTAAAAAAAGCTGAATTGCCCAGAATTATAATTGTACAACGTTTTTTTAAACGATGTTGCCTTTTCAAAAATTGATCGTTCCTATGCGGCATGCAAGACGGTTACTTTGAACCAAGTGCTAATTGACTATGTCCGCATTAGTTCAAGTTCTACATTAACCGATGCCGCCATAAAGACGTTGGCCTCATTTTAACATTGATTGATGAATAACGTTTCAGCTTATTGGCTATTGTCATCGAAGAAAATTGATTCATTTTTAATAGACGTCCATTTTTTTGTACTTAAGACTAAGTGGAGTTGCTAGATACAATTTTAGTTTAATAAATTTTTCTTGCTGTAGATATTATATTGAGTTTTTAGATTAAATTTGAAAGTAAAATTAATAAGTCTTTTTATTAGTTATTCAAATATAAAGATACGTAGGTTTATTAATAGTATTAAAATAAAACCAAGCTTGTTTTTTTATTGCTCTCTTTTTTGGCTCACTTCGTAGAAGGGTTACGTTTCTTTATATTACATGATCCAAATATTTTTTCTTCACACGAAAGAAAGAGAACGTCTTTTTGTCTTTTTTGTCTACTAAATAAACAATATTTAAGGACTACCAACCCACATGAAAGTAACTATACAAATAATACTGTCATTGACTTTAATCCTAAGTCGCTTTTGTTTGCTTACGATCTCCTACTTACTACGTAGTAACCTCTTGACACCACTCAACTCACTCTTAATCTTTCCTTTCTCGCAACAAACTCTCAAGTGTTCCACTTCCTTTGTTTCCTAATTATATTATAATTAAAAGGCCGTAAACTTTTTCGTGAACAGGTAAATGCATTTCCAGCGTTCGGTCTATGAGGATTCTTTCGCCCTCCCAGAAAAGGTACATACAAGTTTCTTGAGGTTACCTACAGTTTGACTGCTTTACCCGTCCATGGCAGTGGGCTTCTGGTAATCCTTCTGGTAAACCCACAAAGGATTAGAAAATTTGTAAAAAACAGGTATCTACTTAAACACAAACTCCTGGAAATGACGTTTTGTGTCAACGCTTACAATTATCTAATAATCTTTAACAGTGGATTTTAATGCCTACAATGTTACAACGTACGGTGTATCATGACGATACATGCTGTCTCGGGCGCGTCAGATAGCTTGTATGCTTTTCTATAGCAACATTGGTATTTGGCCAAAGGCGTGAAATTATACGGAGCCTTTCCGAATCGTTTAGGACTTAGTTACTAAGTATCAAACTGCGTACGAAAAAACAAAAGACCTAATGCGTATCTTATCGGTTGGAACAAAAATAATGGCGACGGCATAGCAACACAGTTCAACGATCGCTGTCTGAACTTCATTGTAGATTTTACATTATCTGCGAAACGAATAAGTTTTTGCTAACATTTAAAATCTATTGTTTTCGCCATGAATAGGAAATTCCGAACATCGTTTTTCACAAAAGTGGTTAAAGTATTTTTTTTCATGTATGAGAATACCGTATGTAAAAAATATATACTGTAGGGAATAACTTATCATTATAATTCCGTTTTAGTGAGTTTAGAACGACTATATTGATAGTTACATTTATAGTAAAATCTAATACATAAAATTCTCGTATCACACCGTATACCTACGTAATTGAAATCGTCCTAAACGGCTCGACCGATTCTCATGAAAGATGTATGCATCTTGAGTAGGTCTGAGAATTGGACAACAACAAAATTCTATTCTCTAGTACTCATTTGTAGGACAAAACAAAACAAAAACAGTTTTCTTTGACAGCTAGTCTAATATATAAAGATATTGTAGGTACGTTGTAGACAGATTTTAACATTTTTGGTTATCTTCTTATCGACGTATTACAACAGAAAATAGCTCAAATCATACAAGAAATTAATTAAAGTTCCTATCCTTTGTTGATAAATAAAAAAATATTGAAAAAGCGTAAAATACACTGTTATTTTCTCTTTACAACATTAATAGATGTTAGTATTTATGTAAACGTTCATTACACGAACTAATTAGCTCAGTGTATTTAGATTCAGGGACACTTTCAATATTAGCTAATGCACAACACGACGCATAATTTTATAAATAACTTCTGTCACTAAAACACTCTATCTTTTCTACATCTAGTCTCTAACATTTATTTACGTCAAATGACCATTGAAAATCAAATGAGATTTTATTCAAGAATTTTACTTATTCTTCTGAATTACAACTTCCTATATAATAAAACAATTACGAACAATCATAACAATCACTTAATTTTAGAATAAACAATGATTGAGTATAATAAAGAGTGGTTGAGAATGTATCTAGTTATTAGTTACTAGCTGTTGCCCGCGACTTCGTCCTCGTGGTTAGAAGATATAACTTATAATTTATATCTGTCCTGTTTTTTCCACACTTTCTATTGTATCTTTGCTTCTATTAGTCGCAGCGTGATGGTATATAGCCTAAAACCTTCCTCGATGAATGGTTTATTGAACGCAAAAATATTTTTTCAATTTGAACCAGTAGTTCCTGACATTAGGGCATTCAAACAAACAAACAAACTCTTCAGCTTTATATATTAGTATAGATATGTCTTGTCTTACGAGCGTAGGTTTCCTTGGATTGCCGCCAAAATGAGAGTCCCCTTGACAATTCAATAATTATAGTTTTCGGCGCATGAAATATGTGTGACTTTTTATAGCTTCTCTAGACCACGTAAGATAGGTGATAATGATTTGTTGAAATCTGTGAAAGTAGTTCGGTTTGGGTATGTACCTATAGTTCTAGAAGTAAGACTGTTGTCATTGTAAGAGTAAGGCACATACATGGCGTAGATAATAATATATTAAATATATAATGATACATTTTCTGTCGCGCTCTGTCTATGCTATACATGGCTCGGGGACAGAAAAATGTTCAGATGAATAGTTAATGTTCAAAAGTTACTTAATATATTAAGCCCTGTGCTTTTAGTACAAGTAAAAATTGTAAACAAATTTAAAACGTCTGAATTTTTCAAACGCTACATTATGTTTTCAAGATCATTACATTATTAATATAACACTCAAATATTATCGGAAAAAATCGCTGCCAAAAGGCGACCTTGTGATTTTTGGTATGATTTTTCTATAATCTTATCGATACTTGAGAAATATATTATCTGTGACTCGTTCAAATAGAATGAGTGCGTTAACCGTTTTACAGAAAAAATAACCGTGACTAATTAAACATTTTTGAGTTGATCATACTCAAAAATGTTAGAATAGAATTTTATTGAAAATTCCGAATATGAACATTCGTGAATCTATACTAATAAGTATATAAAGCTGAAGAGTTTGTTTGTTTGGTTGAACGCGCTAATCTCATCAAGTACTGGTCCAATTCAGGTTTTGTGTTGAATAGACCATTCATCGAGGAAGGTTATAGGCTATATACCATCCCGCTGCGACTAATAGGAGCGAAGATACAATGGAAAATGTGAAAAAAATATAGGGCAGGTATAAATCATAACTTATATTATCTTCTAACCACGCGGACGAAGTTGCGGGCAACAGCTAGTAAAAATAAATTTATTAATGTGTGAATACTTAAAGTTGAAAGTAATCACTTTTTCTAAAACACTTATAAATAAATTTTTAAAGCATGCATGTACGAAGAGAAAAAAAAGAGTGCACGATTCGGCTATGATTTTTGAATAATTAATTCAGAAATTATCGACAAAACATCCCAAATTTGCATATATTATTGCATCGATTAAAAGACGTATTTTTTTAATTAATCAATAGTCTAGCAGAGATAAAAATATTATAACGCCAACTGACTTTAGCGATAAATAAAATTCTCTTGATAAACGTATTGCTCATAATACACTGTCTATAACATTTCCTGTATGTGAAATGATAAGGCCATGACAGCAGATACTCAAAGTATGCAGTACATAACAAATTAAAAACATACTACCAAAAAAAGAGGTTGTTTAACGTTTATTAAAATGACACAATACAGCCATTATTGTGTTACGATCATAATAAACTCGCGTCTGAACCCCGTAACTTTATATTCATCTAATTTGCCATCATAGCATAAAAGCGAAACAATTCGATTAACCGACTTATCGAGAATCGAGTAATAATATCGATATATCATCTGGAACAATGTATAACAAATTGATAGCTGTTATCCTGTCTTTGTTATTTTCGAGTAGGAAGACCTGGCTAAGTTGCATCTGTACAAGTTGATCGATCACAGGTTAAGCTGCACTTTCTTTCGACGGTCGGTCCGTTAACGGGCGATCTTCTTTCATAACAAGTTCCTCCGTATTTCGGAAGGCGCTTCGCCATTTTTATTCATGATCGTCTTATAAGTTCGGTAAATATCGTAACATTTTAGATAATTCCAGATGGACTTTGTTTTTTATTAACTACGTTATTCAAAGCAAAATCAACATAAAAAATATATAACAAACATAAGCAAACGTCAAACATTACAATCCCATACATTATTTATTAATGACAGAAAACTGTCCTTAGTTCTCTAGGCATGCAGTTTGCATTGCTTTATATTCTCATAAAGGTAACCTACATCGCTTTATTCAAATATGTCAAGTCACGACTAGTAACGAGCCTACCGTCCGATTTTATCGATAATACAGCGTGTAACAGATCACGCGAGACGCTCATCAACTATTGTAATCATGGAATGTAGAGTAGGGGGAAGTGCCTTTGTACTGCTGAAGCAGGAACTAGTTTCACCAAACTTACATAGGCAGGTGAGCAAATACTATTCACTTTAAATAATAAGTAAGACCTATTTGAAACGAGGTAATGAAAATTGTAATCATGAGATTTAATCATGATTCAGTTCGGTTTTAAATACGACCCAGTAAACTTTTTCCACGTGTTTGGCTGACGATAAAGCGCAAGTGAATCACACAGCATATAAAATAAGTCTGGGCGCCAATTCTGCTATTTACAATGGCCGATGAATGAATGAAAATTGGCTTCAAATTATAATTTTCGTATTCACTTAAGAATTTTTTTACACAACAATTCGAAGTTCAGTACGGGACGATACACTCAAGGTCAATACAATTAACTTCCAATTATTTTTTTGGCAAAAGGCTTAACGGAATAGGGATAATTTCAAATTTAATCCAATGGCCATTAATTCATCGGCCATTGTAAATAGCAGAATTGGGGCCCTGATCGTCACCTCACAATATACGCATGGACTGAGTGCCTCTTCCATCTTCTCTAAGTTTCATTATTGAAATGGTTTATGCATATAACAAACGTGAAAATGACTATACAATGAATTTACGACCACTATCGTTGTATCGTTTAGATAGTTTTGAAACCTTGAGATTTTATCACAAATAGTTCGATTATTGCTATAAATAGGTATAATAATTTCAGAAGCAATCCATCGGCTAGTTTTTATAATGATTTAACTTAGTTTGAAATGTCAAATGTTAGCCAGCCTTCTATCTATATGTTTGGTAACTTGCAAAATAATAATACAACGGATTATTCGATATAACCCTGGTTGTCCATCATTAAAGTAGAAACTAGCATCACGACAGCTAAGCTAAATCCAAGTTCATATTTAGGAGCAAAGCAATGCATTCATGATTGTTACCCAATGTAATTGCTCTAAAGAAATGCGGTTCAGAAAATTATTTTCTTAGATATCGCTTTCACATGGATTTCCAAGACCTTGTATCAAATGTGAATAAAATTAATATTCGTTCATTATCAACGATGAAAAAAAAGTTAGATTGGGCTTCATAATGAAAAATCAGTACTGCTGGTAGTGAGTGCATAATATCAAGTATTATGCCTTTTAGTTTTGGTACCTAGATTGTTAAGTATTACACAACATTTTCCTAAACAATATTATATTTAAGACTTCCCAGAACGCTTGGTATAGATTATTAACATTTCCTCTAATACAATATTCATCGGTACGTTTGTTTGTAACACAATATCTTCGGATTGCAATCTGGAACCTATTTGCTATAGAATGCCGAGTCCATACAAAACGGGGGTACGGTCAAATGGATTCAAGGCAAACCAATTTCCCCGGCACGAAGGTGGATAATCTTTTAAAAATTAAATTGCTTATTCCAAAGGCTTTTTGGATGTTTTTTTTACAAGATTACGATTTTGTTTTCTTTTGTGTTGCTCTTGCAGTATTATAAGACTGAAAATAGATTGTTTGTTTTTGTATAAAAGTAGGCAGTTTCGTTTTAAATTTGTGTATTTTGACACGATCGTTATGAGACTGCAAAAAGCTGATGTCGTAGTTAGAAATACTTAGAAAAATAGAATTGTTATCATTTTTAGGGATTCGTCCACGAAAGGTTAATATTGAATCCTTTTACTGATTCACCCCCGTTTATAGATTTGTTACTAGGCTGTATTATTATCATACAGACAGTCAAAGTTTTCTCAGATAATGTACTTTTATTGCCGTTATAACAAAAATAAAGAACGAGTGACAAATATATTTTAGCGATTGTACCCACAATAATTTTATTTTCACAACCGATTTGTATCTACGGAACCGCATTATCTTGAATCCAACTCGTACTTGACCGTTCGTAAAGTGTGTGAATAATACAATATCATCATTTGTAAATTGAAAATATAATATGATGAATATTTTATCAATATGCGTGTTGTGTATAAGTGTGTTGTACTTCAATATTTGGGCATACGTCAGTCGACATTTTGCAGGCATCGCCACTCAATCAGTCTGCAAATTAAAAATAATAAATAATACCAAATTATGGTATCAAACAGCTGCGCAAACGCCGCCGCTTCTCAAGTAAGTGTAGGGGGATATAGCAGAGCCTTAAACGGTCTTATTCAAAACTAGCTGTCCCATCAAACATATCTTTGCGATACAAATGAGTCAAAAAAAATGAGGATATGAAAAACAGATATTGTCCGATTCTCAGACTTGGACAATACGCATGCAAAATTTCATGAGCTGTTTCAGAGTTTAATTACCTACGTACACCGTAACACGAGAATTTTGCAATTCAGAGATATGTAATTAATAAAAAGGTGTTATTTCGCTACTAAAATTAATTTAAAAGCCATTTTAATGACTAAAGCCAGTTATATCCACTTTACACTTAAGTTAATGATGTTATACTCGACTAACATGTTGTCGATGGAACCGGTAGCTCTATCGATTTACACTAACTGTATCGATATTAAACGGGATGCTTTTAAATATGTATTTAAACGGGATAGTTGACTGGGAATTGATGAGCAGTCGGGACTTGTCGGGAATGTATGAAATATTGTAGATATTTTATACGTAGTAGTTTTGTTTGCGTTTTTTTCTAATTTCTCTTTTATAAATGGTATGGTGATCCTACAGCTTTCCTCGATCAATTACCTGAGCAATAAATACAAAATATTTTTTTTGGTAACAAAGTTAGTGTGCAAATTATAATACCTAATAGTAAATAAAATAAAATTTATTGAACAAAAAGTTACACAGTTTTACATTATAAATGCTTAATTATAAATACAACAGTCTTATGAAAACTCTGCTCGCATAACTAGATTGAAAACCTGTATCTTAGGAGTCAGAGTCCCTTCAGTCGCAATTCTTCAATTATTTAATCTGAATTATGAACACCATCTTAAAGTAAGCAATTCATAATTTATGGTTCTCCAAAACATTGGCGCTCCCAGTCCTGTTATGCTTTTAAGTGAAGTTTTTTGCCGTGCACGAAACACTGAGTCATTCTGCAATGTTAATGATTTGCAACATTAGTATTTGTATCGATGGACAATGGTATGGTTTTTATCGTAGAGCCTTCGACTAATTATGTGTGTAATTAAAGTATGGGTCAATGCGATTTTGAAAACACAAGATGTTTTTTTAACGAGTCCTGCTCTAACGAATTTAATCCTTGTGACGGGGGTATTTTACAAATACTCAAGATTTCATGCACAAAGGCCAAATTATTTCAATACTAGCTGTTGCCCGCAAGACCCCCCGCCAAAAATAATCCCATGGTAACATAAAATCTGGCATATAATACTACCCTATAACTATCCTGTGATAATCGTGGTTATAAACTATCTGTGTACCAAGTTTCGCTTAAATCCGTTCAATAGTTTTGGCGGAAAAGTGTAACATACATACATACATCAATGCATACAAACTTTCGCATTAATAATGTTAGTACCTAGCATAGTTTGTCGATTGATCGTGGTGTGCGAGATTGTTCAAACCTGGACAACATAGAATGAAATCTACATATTACTAGGTTATCTATGCATTGGGATCATTAAAAATTCAACACATTATTTCTATACGATATATCTTAACGATAAGATAATTTGTAATTATTTATCATAGCATTTATACATAAAACATTAGTTCCATTAGCGACTCCGTCACCGCCGCGACAACTTAATTTAGGAACTCTCACACAAAATAAGTCGGGAGGTCAAAAGTGAGTAGTCAATATGAAGTCGTTTAATTATAATAATGATTCACCAAAAGTTATTAAAAATACAGATGTTTATACGTTATCTTATCTTTTATCTGTATTTGTCACAATATTATACAACCGGATAAACCAAATTTATGTGAGTAACTGATAAAAAATGTATGGATTGGATGGATTTCAATTTTTTGCACTCAGACTGGAAAATTCCATAAGGAAATACCAAGTGCGATGGTTACCCATCTAAATCTAGTCTGGAGTTCAAGTAGATTTACCTTATCGATCTATTCACTAACCTTTGCAGCTTTGCTTAAACATAAAATAATAAAACCTTCTCGCCTTCTACCATATTGGGAAATGCGAAGCAGTCAGTGAAAAAAGCTGATCAACAGGAATTTTTTGTAAATTAATTTCTAAATTGTAAGCGTATAGTAAGTTTTGTGGACAACCAAACAATCAAAGCCTTTTGGAAATTTCAAGACAAAACTATGACTAACTATGACCATAAAAAACTAACTAGTATTACTAATCATATTTGGTAATACGTAAACAAAACTTGAAAGATCTTGGAAGAGGCCAACAGGACCGGCCGAAGTACAAGTGTCAGGTACTTGTCGCAATGTTTAACTTGTGGTCTGTCGAAGCCAAGTCGTGTTAACACATTAGACTATATTAGTACTTTATCTATTGCCAGTATCAGTTTAAAGTCAATGCCATTTTGGAGGTAAATATACTGTTGGTTAATTCTGGTAAATACGAATTTATCTATATCGATTCGTTGTACTGATTTTTGGTGACTGTTTAATGTTTGATATCGAATTATCAGGTGATATCGTTGTATTGGCGAGTTCCTAACACCTTTGGTTTCGCTTTAAACCATCACTAAAAGTTCCGTAGAGGGTTTTGTTCAAATAGGCTTAATAATAGAAAAAATGGAAAACAAATTGGTCATACACCACATTTTATTACGTTTACTGGATTTTTATTTGTTGTTATAGTGACAATAGAAATACAGTGTGAAAGTTTGTCTTGCTATAAATGTTCATGATATACAGCATCGGGACAAACAGACGGAATGGCTAAGGAGCCTCAGGAACAGTTCCGGTTTTTCCTGTAAACTACTTTTTTGTAACCAAACAAAACTTTAACAGCGTTTACATATATATAAACGGTTAGCCTTGAAGATCAATACACATATAACTTTAATATTTTATCTTTAAAAAACAAACTCTTATGTACTCATATATTACAATATACGTTGTCTACAAGAAGGCTAGTCCAAAGAATACTTATGGACCATTACCGAGAATGACTCCCAGTTGCCATTGTTAGTTATTCAACGAAATCATAGAAATCAAAGCAAATAGCTGTAATCTATTTACCCCTTTGTCACGCCATACCGTGACATTGTTACGTGCCACCATTATTACGAATATCTATTCAATTATCAACATCCGTGCAGTGATTATCTAAATTTAGATTTGTAACAGTTTTATGATACCTGGTCTATTATGTTGCGAGGTTCGTATGGCAATGTCGGCCTGGATACGCTAATTTGGGAATGTAATTATGTGATTATAATAATATTATTGTAAATGGCATTTATACTGGGATTACTGCGGATAGGTATTTGACCTTCTGGCCTTTGGTGTGTGATGAATTTTTGAAGCATTGAAATACACCGAACTAATGCGGTCAGGTTTAGTCAGTAAGAGATTGACTTTGCCCAATTCCTACCCCAAAGCGGTAGGTATAAAAAAGTTTCCTCCAATGAACGAAAAAAGTGGGAAGTGGGAACTTAAAACAGGTCTATTATATTTAGATAGTAACTTTTGAGAGTTCATCACGCAACACCGCTCAGCTCATGATTAAGGACTCCGGTTGGCTTCGAAACTAGTCGGGCAGTCCCGATAAATACGCGTAAGAAAACCGTATTAAATAGGACTAGCGTAGGTTAAAAAGCAAGACGTTGCTCTACATAATGTAGAGCGCTATCTCTCTCATATAATCCCAACAGCACACTTTATGTATTGGAGACGTACCTCCTACTATTGTAATCTGGTTATAAGGATATGTACCGTCTTCTAAAGCGTTGTAACCTTCGGGGACATGCAACAATCACCGTGACCGACACACAAGTGTTACTCAGTTATCAACATCCGATTGTGATAGTGACAAACTATTTTTAGTTGTGTACCAGTTTTGTTTGGCTCGCCTCTATCGGTGCATAACGTATTATACATTGTGTGATGCGTTCTTTGAATACAAACTATAATAAAGGGTGATCTGTAAATAGCTACTGAAATTAGATAACAGCTTGCGTGTAGTTCACACTTCAATAGAGACGCTTCTCTCATTCTCTATTTCTCAGGTAGATACGGAGGTAATGTTAATGTATTTTTTTTAAATAATAAAATTTATTGATTAAATCTTATTCATTTAAACTTAAAATAGAATATGGTCTCTAACCCAAATCGTTTGAAATCATATAAGACGGTAAAACTACTGACGTCCATACACATCCATAAAAAAGTCCTATTATAAGGAAATATTAAAGAAGACTCACCTTAAACAAACATGTTGTAACTATAAGCAAACAAATTAGAAATAACTTCCTTAGGTGTACTTTATCTTGTTTTTGACATGTACTCGATATGTTAATCGATTTAACTCGATTACAATAATCGATTCTAACGTTGCGTGCGAGTTGATACATTCGTTATTTGTTTTCTATTTTTTGCCTGATATTGCGGTTCGTTTAACTCTTTACATTTCCCGACACTTGTTTTAGTGGACACGCTAAATGCTAGTTTATTATAAGCGTAAGCATTTTGCAATAACAAAGAAAGGTTGCTAAATATACCGACCTCAATGCTGGTGACACGATTGGCACAATAGTTTAGTGTGTAAATAAATTTAGGTATAGGTCAAACTATGTGTACTAGAAACATTTCTTTCAATTGCTAAACAGTTTCATTTTTTTCACGTGGCAAAATGTATCTAGAAGAATAAATGTCTGAGACCATTTTGCTGCTGCAACATAAAAATCGGCCTGCTATTTTTTCCAATCGCTCTTTTTGATAATTTAACTATTATTAACTAAAACTTGAGTAACACAAAATTCCGAAAGAGTTGTTCTAAACTAAGTTATCTGCCTACTCCTTATTTCCACCTATCATCAATACTCGATTCAAATTTCATTAATACCATAATAACACTAAAAATATCTTCTCCAGGTATTGTTATCTGTCTTCATTGACGGACAAATGCAGTAAACCAAGTCGTCGGTACACTTGAAAAATCCAATATGGTGGTCGGTCGCAGAAACGTGAGTGTGATGCGTCTGGGGCGCTGCGTGGCATTCCTCGCCGCTGCCGCCATCCTGCTACCCTTCACAATACTCCTCATGGTGGCAGACCAGCAGTACAACCTCACATACAGCTCCAAAAGAGTTTTTTACCAAGAGGTAAGATCATTTCCAGCTATTGTTCCAAAGACAACGTTTCTTGCTGCAATCATTGATATCACAGAAATCTAACCCCTGTATCCAAGATTATCCATGAATGTCATTTATACAAGTGACGTTTTATATCGTCAATTTGTCTCTACATTTCCTTTGAAAAACAAAAAGACAACATGGCAACTGAAAACGAAACTTCGAACACTGTTTTTCTTAATATAGCTCATGTCTTGTCATGTAACCCTTCAGTTATGGCATTAGTTCGATATATTGCTTACTGGTTCTATATTCAACCAAATTATAATAAAATACCAATTACTTATGATTAATGATTCAACAAAGAGACGTTGTCTTTGGACGATTAACTGCGACATATCCACTTAAAAACTAACAATACAATCAAGTTTTTCCTTAGCGTGTGGGCAATAGCAAGTGTATTTAATACAGCAAAGAAAAAACAGCCTGAAAATGTTCAATTTTAGTCACCACAGTGAAGTGTCACAAACGCTTTTAACTGACATGTAACGACGAAAATTCAATTCATCGCGAAGCACACTTAATATTAATCAATCAAAACCGAAAGTTTTAAGTGAGTTTGGAAGCTCGTTCACGTCTAACAGACATTAACTTAAAGTTGATAAATCTTGAGCGTTAAATGCCATTGTTGGTTTAAAGTTTCCCTTTATAATTGAATCGAGTCAAGACGAAAACGATACATTTCAAAAGTTTTGCCGATAAGACATATTGGACAGTAATTACTGTAAGTATAAATCACATGACAAATGAAAGTGCAATTTATAATAATCGACATTTAAAAAGTCGAGAGAAAACAAACGAAGTCCGATCTCGACATTGACCCGAAAACGCAGTTCCGTACGAAAGTGAATTCAGGTCAAATTTCTTCTTTTGCAGAGAGACTTCTATAAAATTAATGGAACATATTACGCGCCCGCATTCACGATAACGACACCTACTATGTTAAGGACACAGGTAACGGAAATGTCGCATACACAAGCCGAGCTAAATGCCCAGGCGACAGGCACACAGCGGGCCGTCCCGTACTAAGCTACGTTTTTGGGACGAAACTGTACAATGCTTTAATTTTCCCTAAAAAACATAATCGAATCAATATGATGATAGAAAAGTGGAATGTAAACTATATTTTTTGAATGTTAAGGTTTATTTTTGATTAAAGAGTTGTAGAGCATAGTACAATATCCTCCCTTAAACGTTTCGATGTTTCGAGCTGTGTGCCGAAGCCAACACTGCACCCCACGCTTTACTAACGACTAAGGAAACATGCAAAGGTCTAAAGACGGCTGTGCACGACAAACAAACAAACATACTCATCCCTGTTGATGGGAGAGCCACAAGTCCACAACGCACTCGTAGACGTGTTTGTGACGTTACTAAATGGTTCTGTATCTGTGTTAAGGTATTTTGAACTTTATTACAGCTAGCATAAGGTGTCATTGTATGTTAGTTAAGCGTGCATGAGATGAGTATGAGAATCCGTTCCGTCATTCATACGTTTTCAGATTTGAGAGAAAATCGATAGGAACATTCACAACAAAGCATCGTGTAAAGAGGTTTTATAGGTTAAGATGTTTGTGTCTTACCTAGTAACATAGTAAAGAGGATTCGCTAAGCTTGTTCACAGACACGCGAGCTTTCAACCACTCGCCGCTATTCCCACACAATCCATCAACAATCGATGGTACAACCATAAAACTATTTTTATCGATTGTTTTTATCGATTGTATCGGTAAATCGATTCAAATCGAACATTTTAATTTAATGCATACCGATGTTTTGGTAAGTTTAAATTTGGAAACGTGTTTTATTTGTGTTTAAAAATAAATTGTTTGTGATGTTCATCGTTGTCTACGTTTGGTGTGGTTTGGTATAATAATGTAATGCCAGAGCTACTCACACATACATAACTATGTGTTATACGGCTTTCGTAAAATTTATTTAGGTACACACCTTAACATATTTATTGGATATCCAGCGACTAGTGACTTTTGACAGAGGAAACTAAAAAATACTTCAGCAAATACTCTTTAGTTGCGTATAAATTGTAAGGGTGGTATTTGTGGTTAGGCAAATACTACAACGAAATGAATTCAGTGTATATCCGAGAGCACTCAATCCGAGGACAGACCTTAAACATGGGAACAAATAAAAGATCAACGTATTTAAATCTTTTTTTGAAACGCAATGAAATGAAATCATTTATTCTGCAAATAGAATATTTTATCACTTTTACACGTCTTTTTTAAAAACGCTGGAGTTGACATTTCTTATCTGACTACCCTGAGAAGAAAAGTCGAAACAAATTCAGTTTGTAACTCAAAAGTAAGCAAAACTTTGCCTACAAACTAGCCTTGTCAATGAAGCCCCCCGGTCGTTCACTACATACTAAGCGTTTGAACTCAGTAACTTAGTCACCATGCATACTCCGTAACTCGTTGTGTTCAAGTTATGTGATAATTAGATAACTGTATGCTACTGAGACGTCTAAACCAACAACAAAAACGTCTACATTATAGCAATTAGTGCCTTTATTATTATTGAGGTTGACTTTCATTAGGTATTTAAGTATTTATTTATACTTAATTATAGAATTGTTCAGGATAGACCTGCAAATTGACAATTTTCCTGTCTTGTGAATCACATTATATGAACATTTCTATTGTTCAACTATTGTGTCTACTGGCGGGACAGCAAGGTGGTTTATATTCGAAAATTAATTATTAAATTTGACTGATATATTCTATTTTTAGTGACAAAATTAAGTCATCTGTTACATTTTAATCATTTAAATTTCTCAAGTTTATTATGAGTACATATTATGATCTGCGGCTCGAAGCGAAAGTGATAAATGCGCTATAAAAAAAATCTTGTTAAAAACCTCAAGTAGTGTTTTTATGTAAATCACGTGACTAACAATAACTTTATTTGAACATCGTGGTATAATTAAATTATGCGCTAGTGCAGTTTAGTTAGTTATGTAAATAAAGCTTATCGCCTTTATGAAAGGAGTTATTCAGTTAAAAAAGATGGAAATACTGTATATTAACTTGTATACGTAAATTGTATAGGAGCCCAGGCCTGTGCACATTTCTCCGAGCGGTAAAACTGATCGAATCGCTCAAATGTTTTAAACACAAGTGTCAAAGTCACGTGACTAATCAAAAAAGCAAGTCATTCTCATACATTCATCACTTTCATACTGTTTCTATGCTTGACAATTCTAATATAATGTAAAATTGCGTGAATAATTTGAATTTCGAACAACATGTGACAATAACCGAAAAACTTAATTTATTTCAAGTAACAGTTCCAAATTAGTTCTATATAAACATTTTTCACATACCAACCAGGGTTCGGTGTCAAAATATAAAAGAAAACATTTGTATGCAAGGCGCGTCCTTGGCCCAGTGCTGTAACGGTTCATTGCCTAAGACAATGACAATGACTCTTTGGGCATATATTGCAACGCTGTTAAAAAAACTGTGATGCTCTCAATATTTATTTATCAAAGTGTTCTTACTTTATTTAGAGGTTGAGAATTAATTTAACAAATATTACTTGAGGCCTTCATTTAATTTTATATAATAAAAATAAAAATAAAAACTTAAAACAATGGTCTATCAATCGATCTTAGTTCGTTTGGAAATTAACGAGTAAAATTTCAATAAAATACGTCAAATAATCGAACTCTTTCTTAATGCAGTTCCAATTCGCAAAACAAACAGCACTAAAACACCTTTATCAATAAAAAAGTAATGTGATTTGCATAAGGTGACATACAGCCAACATCCAAACAGTCCGTATAGCAGCTAAGTTAACAATTATTCATTAGTCGCGTGCTCAAGAGGCGGTGTTTACACGAACACTCGCTGTGATGATGGCTCTCAAGTGTGCTGTGTGCATAAAGTCGAGAAACTGTCTGTTATTTTTGTAGAACACCTAAGAACTTGGTTTAGTTTAGTAACCTGAAAGAAAGAGAAAATTGAGGCTTTTTTTTTAGTGTAGTATGATATGAGAATTGGAAAATTGAATTGTTATGTGTTTGAGAATTAGTAAAATTAGGTTTCAGTATGTCTGGAGGACAGAGGCCTGTTATAAGGGAAAGACATAGGCATAGACCATTCACAGAGGTAATTATTAATATTGTGCTTCTAATGTTAAAAAAAAACTATTTAAAATACTATTTTTCTATCTAAAAATACTATTTTTTTTAATAAACAATAAAGTTCAGTGCCTTATTTTTGCACCAAAATTACAACAAAGAAAAATCAATTCCAAAACTTATCTTCGTTCGAAACATTTCGAATTTGAATTTCAATTTGATTCCTTGTTTAAAAATTCTAATTCTTTTCGAAACGCTCGTTTTCGCCGGCGGCTCTGACTGATAGTCCCACGATTTATAATCGTGACTGTATTTCGCGGTAGAACGTGGTTCCTCAATTTACTGCTTTTTTACTAACATAATGTAGTTTTCCAAGAAATAAAGCGATGTGAGTCAGAAACTCATCCCGACGGCGTTTTATTAATGCAAACTTTAAACAGGTTTCATTGCGAACATATTGGATAGTAATTTGAACAAAAACATGGTGGAATTTCTCCGATCTGCTTTTGTTATGGACTCACGTATTAAGCTCTTCAAAATTGTGACTCGACTTTCCTCGTATAAGCATACTAAAACACAAAGTCTTTCTATCATAATTTTGGATAGAATTTGAAAGTTTTGACCACCATCCCTGGATGTAAGTCCGCTGGCCTGGTAAAAACAAGACGACACACTATACCATGACGAGCGGTCTCTCTCCCACAACGAAAATTCTTTCCATTAAATATGACAGTAATTAACAAGACCTAGTTCCAAAGCAAAAAAAAATGTCGACCTAAAAAGAGAAGTTTAGACTTGTTTAGTTAAAGTAACATTTATTACAATGGCGTTAAACATAAATGCTTTAACTAAGCAGGTAACCTTGAAAACCGTAACCTTTACCTATCTGGACGTCGCATAATTATCAAGTAAATAATTAAAGAACATCGATCGGCGTAACCGAGGATAAAGTACTTATTGCAATTTGCCGTCGTTAGTTGCAACTAAGTTAGGATAATGACAATTCATACCTAATAAATAGAGTTTATTTTTTTGATAATTTGATTTCATTTTCTCTCACAATCAAATCAAACAAACATGGAAGTAACATTTCTCCGATCGCTGAAGCAGATTGTATCGGTCAAAATGTGTTGAACTGACAAGTCAAAGACTTGACTTTGACATTCCGAACAAGAATGTTATTTGCTTAAATTTAAAGTATTGAACTGTATTTGTAAAACCGTTTTAGCCCCCTGCGACAATAACATTCATACGTAATACTTTTCTCAGGAACAAACAAATATTAATATTCAAACTAATGTCATTCGTCTTCTTTAATACACATTCTTTGTATTTCAACATAGCAAGCAGGCACACAAACAAAATTCCTACATTTAATACCATGTTAAGACGTGATAACCCCACGAGTGACGGCTTGTCTGCTTAAGATTGCAATGTCACGTCCGAATACATACTTAAACTACCGCAAGGATTAGTAGCATACGTTTAAAAACTACATACATTATTTTTCTACCCATGGAGAATGTTAAATGGCCTTAATATAACCGTCTATTTAGTATAAACTTCTATAGAATGTACTAGACTTTAGAGGGCTTTTCTTTCTAAAATTAGAATTCTGGCGTAAACTTTTGCATATTGCTTAGAAAAGAAAAGAAAGTAATGGGGAAACCAGTGAAGGAATTTAAGAGAAATAAAAGAAAAAATTTAAATCTTCTAAATTTAAAATTTCATATAAGGAGGTGTGATGTTTGGTCAAGTTCAGTCCAATGTGCAGTGGCTCGTTAATGAATTAGCTTAAAAGAACACAAAGACGGCTAAAAAGAGGTTTGATGTAAGAAAAAAGGTTTCCAGACCATTAGGCACGTGTTTACCCACTTATAAATAAATTATCGAGTCCTTTATGAACGACACAACCCTCTGTAGACCCGCTGTCAATCAGCCAACCACTGGACAATGTGGTCATTGACCTCACTGGTAGCCATTATTACAAAATTATACCTGTAAGTAGAGTCAGCAACAGAAGTTTGGTTTACACAATCAGATTAAAAAAAAAACGACCAGTATTTGTGACATGACGTTTAATACCTTTTTATACTATAATTTAGTTGTCAAACCTCCTTGTTACGTAATAAATGTAATAATATAATACGAGGTATTTGCATTTGATTGTTTCGTTGTTTTGAAAATCTGATTGCTGCCCTCTTGCGCTGCTGACGGCACTTAACGAAAAATTATTTCCAAAATTCATTTTGTACGATAACCACATATTACAGAAATTTAGCAACGTTTTGTTTATTTCCTTTTAACCAGACAGTTGTTGTATAGCGGTTGAACACGCAATGTGGGCTAGGTCGGTCATTTGGCTGTTATTTATCATATACGGTGACTTGACAGAAACGTTGCTAATACTTAGTTATACCACAACATAGCGACTTTACTTCGGTTTTATACAATACGTATATAGGTAGGTATGAATCATAGTTGGTACGCTTACGTAAAGCGTCGCTCGTTGCAAGGCAGTTAAGGTACCCATGGTTCTACCCATTAAAAGGTGTGGAATCCACGCTCCCACCTCTTGGCATCCCAAAAACCTTACCAAAATAATGTAATATAGTTAAACATTGTTACCGTTAACTTGCTTTTTTTTAATATTCTATTTTCAAGTAGCTAAGACAATAGATGTGGTACGAGTACATGCCGCTACTCACTAGACATGACACAGACTATTTGAACAAGCAGTTTTGGTTGACACCCTACTTAGTCAATAAAATGCTAGTTATATTTACAAGACTATGATAAATTCATTAGCATGTGTTGATTTTAGAAAGCAAACATAGTCCTTTATTATTAAGAGGTCACTCGAATCGTACAAATATATTGAAGTAACGAGTTAATACTCGAAAAGGGATATAATTATCATACTGTTGAAAATTATCTTTTCGTGACTACGCTTATGTGATGTATTTTATGTAGGTTTAGTAAGCTTCATAGCTACTAGCTATGAAGATGTTCATATGATATGCATCTTCTCCGTCTTTTTAATTTGATTCATCATCATCATCAACCCATATTCGTCTACTGCTGGACATAGGCCTCCCCAATTGCACGCCATCGCATATATTTGATTACTGTTCTGCATCTATTAATTATAGCGTAATAGTATAATCCTTTAGACATCCTTAATAAATGGGCTATGTAACTCTGTATTTTTTTCTAAATCGGATCAGTGCTTCCTGAGATAAGCGCGTTCATACATATTTACAAACAAACAAATTCTTAGGCTCTATATATTATAGTCATAGCAAAGAGTATTAAAATACTAGTATAAGTAAGATACCAAACATTGTTCGTTTACTTTCATTCGCAACACAGTAAAAAGTTAAAAACACTGTTAATATATTACGGTATTTCAATTGGACTTGTATCCTCGTCACGCAATTACTTAAGTCTTGCGTGTTCAATTTATTAATGCGCTTTATTTATATTATATACAGGTCCCGAAATACCTGAATACTTATCCTACTAATGTAATATAGAGTTTGTGAGGATGTAATATGTATTCTAAGTTACCTACAACGTGAGACTTTGTAATAATATGTATGTTTGTAACTCTTTACCACTCAAATGGCTTGACAGATTTTGATGAAATTTAGTGCGGTGTTAGCTAAAGCCAAAATAAAATAAAAAATGTAAATTAAATATTTTTTTCAAGCAGGCAGTTATAAAAAGGAAATTTGTGATTCAGGAGCACGGTTCCTTAATTTGATTCCTATCGAAATGAATTGTCAATAACTATGTGTCATTATCTATACAAGAACAGCGTAAAAGAACTGGATCCTCACACCCTGGATCAAACACTGGATAATTTTCACCCAACTGCATCAGGAAGAGAGTATTTTTTGTAGCTTTAATCGAAATCTATTAAAGCCGTGGGAAAAGGCTAATAGTAAATAATGACATATTATGTATTCTAATTCCGTATATTATACCTTTTTATCAAAAATTATCCATACAGTAGATAACATTAGACGTAGAGCAAGATAAGAAAATAATGACATTAAAATTCGCAAGACAAGATAAAGAGTTTATCTCTCTAGTTAAATTAAGAAGAAGGAGTTTTGTTTATTTGGTTTTTGCATTAAAATAATTACTAGAATATTTAGTAGGTATGAGTCCATTTTTTTAGTTCTACCTTTTTTGGAAATTCGATTCTGAGTCACGAAATATAAAATGTGTACAAAAAAGCCCTAAAGACTTTTGCTTAGAGTTAAAGAATCGTATTTTATAAGTAATTTAATAAAATTTATAGTTTTAAAAATACCAATTTTCATTAAGTCTTTTAGCATTAACTATATCATATACCAGTGGTTCCCAAACTTATTTTGTCTACTGCCCACTTTGAGAATAAATATTTTTTTAGCGCCCCCATTTTTTCACCTGTTTAAAAACCACTATAACTTGAAGTTAAGTTAATTAATTATTGGGACCTATATAATATGCATATTAACGGAGAATTCTAAACGAAACTTTTATTATAACCCGCAACTTGAAACCTGACCGCAGTTGGTAACATACAATCACAACGTCCCCATTTTCTTTCTGGGTCTCTTACCGCCCCGCATGAGACCTGCAGCGCCCACAAGGGGGCGTTATCGCCCACTTTGGGAAAGACTGTCATATACAAACAGTATGTTTCATATTAAATCAATAAAATAATGATAAAGTTACTAATTTTTATAGTAACCATCATGAAGATGATTCATTACTAAATGATGTAATGGTTTAATCACGCGTATTTATCGGTTTTGCCCGAATAGTTTCAAACCCATATCCGTAGTCCTTAATTATGAGATGAAGCGGCAGCGGGATCGCGTAAAAAGTTGCATCATTAACTAATAAAGAAACAAAACATAATGCGCATTTAAAAACCCATTAAAATAAAGATATTATAAAACAATAATACTATAATAATTATGGTAATGCTCTCAGATCTAGGCGAGGACACACACTTGTTTAAGATAAACCCTCATTTATCGTACAAAGCCCACTCTACTATAGAGTCACGATATCGTGACAATTTCCTTTACCAAGAAGCCTACTACCACGTCTTAAAGTAGGATTGATGAAGGTGCGGAAGCGAGATGCTGCTATAGTCTGTGTAGCGCTTTCTTACGCTATGAGAACAGTTTAATTTATTAGGTCGTAGTAGACCGTAGTCAAATTTGTTCGCGTTACGTGTTAAGATTTATGTATCAACTTGATTCTCTGAATAATACTGAAAGTTTTTTATTTATTACTAGCTGTAACGACGACTAAAAAAAATAGAATAAGAAAAAGAATATATAAGTAGACTAAAGAACTCCTTATTACGTCAAGTACCTACTGACTAATAAAAGTCCCATCAAAATCAGCCCACGTATTGCAGACATCAGCCGGGATAAAAAGACAAAAATAAAAAGTTTATATTTTCAATGATGTGCATAAAGTAAAAAAAAACCAGTTAATTCAATATTACAAACAGACACTCCGACACTCAGAATTTGATGTATACCTATGTTAAGATTGGCTTTTATGAATTCCATGTAAACCTTAATAACTCTATGCAGATGTCTTTCCTTTTAAAAGTATCCTTATGTTTCGCATTAAAATTATTTTACGAGGCAGTAATTACACACTAATGACTTTATAACAGTAAAAAACTTTATCATCTCTTTCAGTATTAGTTGCTAAGAGACAACTTTAAATACTTTTAATTGGCGACAAAACTTGTAAATGTGCGGGAACAATAATTAGATGAGTGTGTTTTTAATTATTTTGGACTCTACATTTTATTTCTTGACAAACATGTATTTTTGCTATGCAAAGTTCTTGAAAAAAACTGTTAAATTAGTTGAGTTTTAAAATATCGTAACTAAATTCTAGTTACTAGGGGTGATGGCATTTAGTTTTTTTCGAAATCCATCATGAAGTTTTTATTCTTTTTCTCAAAACAGACGCGTGACGTCACTTCTGTGTACATATTTTACAAAAGTCACACACAAACTCCCCCTAAACTTTATCTCTGACATTTTTTTATTAGTCAGTTAAAACCAAAAATGATGTCATTCGTTTTGATTATCTGAGATACCAAAAAAAGATTTTAGTTTTATACCCAGTCATCATCAAAGATGTCAAAATTAAGCTCTTATTTTTATGTCAATACTTGGACACTACCTATAATGTAATTTATTCTAAGTACCTTTAAAGGCCCTTAACGTATAGGATACGTTTGGTAAACAACAATACTTGTAATTCCTGCCTCTCGTCGCCATTAGGTACAAATTAAACGCAGGAACGTGACTCGCGCGGTGCGATGCCGTGCTACACATTTATCTTGTGACTGGTACACCTCGACTGCTAAGCGACTGCTTCGAGTAGCGCACGATTTACACTTTAACTGACTCAGTGAGAATGGTTATCGAGAAAGAAAATTTGTCTAACCGTCTGTCTGTTCCGTTAGAAATGATTATAGAAAAAATAGCCTACAATTATTTTGTTTAAATTTGCTACGTATTGTTTATACATTAACAAAATATATATATGTATTGTTTACACCAGAAAAACTTGAGTGTGTGTTATGGGACCAAATAACAGCTATTTCACGTTAAATTAAAAGGGAATCCATAAAATAGCTTCATACGACCAATAAACAAATGTAAAAAAGATACAGGCGTATTGAGAACCTCATAATTTTTGAGGTGGATTAAAAAGTTTTCAAACTATACACAATTTTAAACCACTACAGTGCATTAACTATTTGTTTAAACATATTATAATATATCAAAGAAAAACCAACTAAAGTCGTAACTTACATTTATCCATAGTCTGAATTTCAAGTTGACAGTTCAACGAATCGAAGAGACAACTGTCAAATGATGCACATGACAATGTAATTTCCGTAGTGACAGCTTTGGAAAGGCGAGGAAGGGGTAAGAAAGGGGTGGGGAAATACGAAGAAAGGGGAAAGTGTAGTTCCAGACAGTTTGAAATGTTAATATCTTTGTGAGCTACACAGTTCATACATTTTATGAAGTAAAACGGGTTTGGAATCTTTATGTAGTTTTATGAGAACTGAGATCGCGATATTTAGAAACAAATGAATATTTATTCTTCGAATAACTCTGGGCGATGGATTGATTTTGTTTAAGGTATATAGTTTATCAGGCTCTTAAGTTTCAGAATGCATGATAGGGCTAAAATACACCTTAATATTTGCATAATGTCAGCGAAAATACTTCAGTCTTAAGAAGCTTCCATATTAACTCCCAATCCAACCTACTTAATCGTGAATATCAAGAAAGCACATTATACTTCAAATGATCAGTCATAAACTTAGTCAATGAAAATGGACCGCTCAAAAGCAGCGTATAATTATATACAGCCAAGTACACGCCATTTATACCGAATGCCAATACCATTGACATTTAAAGGTCTCATACTAACTGCGAATATTTTCCTTAAGCTCCTGTTCTTTCCATAGGGTTTTCTATTCGATTCTATTGTCTCTCGATATGATTTTATCGAGTAAGAAACCTCCATTAGTTAGGAATCGTTCTATTCGCGAAAATACACCGAGTCACGCAAGGAAGCGAAATGTTTGACGTCTTTAATGTCTGTTTTCGTATCAGCTTTTGTTTCATCATGAGTTTGAGATCGCGTGTATTATCTGTGGATGTTTTTGTAGAGGTTTTGGGAAAGATATTAATGTTGGCTACTCAATTATAAACAGGAACCTGTTCTTTTTATATTTATATTAAAATATAAAAAACCGAATTGGTTTATTGTCTTAAAATATTCGTGAAAGTCCAGGAAAGCTTTAAACGGTGATAAAATTGGGAAAAGTTTAAAAAAAAGAACACTTTTGTCTGCATTGTTATCATCGAGTGTTAAGCGATGCGTAGCTAGAGCTAGTATTAAATACATCTTAATACCACAAACAATAGAACATAAAAGCCTACGAAAGCTCTTAAAAGGACGTATTTAATTCAGAGGCTATGCATAACATAAAAGTAGGGATGAAAGCGATATCCTTAGATCTGTGAGCCAGAATATTGAGCTGGCAACGAGCTTGCCGCAATGCGTCACCCTGTATACTGCATCATCTTGATACAGGATGTTTAGGTTCAACAAAATATATTAAGCTATTGTTACAGATGTGAGGAAACATTTACATAGAAATCAATGATGAAGGAAATAACAGAAATTGATTATTATAATCCGAATTCGAAGAAGCGTTTATTCAATACATTCCTATCGAGACTGATTCTAATAAAGTCTTTTAATGGCAACAAGACTTATAATTGAATTTTAAAAGCCCAGTAAAATTCGATGCACAGGTCACTAAGATGCTTGTTTATTCAGAAAAGTGAGTTTAAAATTAACAACTCACACTTCACAATTACAATTAAACGCTTTTAGAAAAACATGGGAAGAAAAAATTACATAACCCAACCCATGCTGTAAGTAACGTAGCCCCAAGCGACGATACGTGCATATAGACAGCGTCTGGCACGTTCCTGGCACTCAACCCCTTTACAACCCCGCTGACTGCCAATTTACAACGTTAAGCGATTTTCAGCAACAAAGAACTATAGCGCTTATGGTGAAGTAGACTAGCGCAGTTGTTTTTTTGTACCAAACGGTAAAAATTAAAGCGTGTATACTGAGGTTCCGCTTTTTGTCCGTCTATCTGGGAGTAGGCTGGATCTCAGGAACCGTGAAAGCTAATTAGTTGTTTCTTTTATACTAAAAATTTATTTTTAATGCAGCTACATTAAAATGTAATAAAATAAATATGTAGGTTAATCAATGCTGGGTGTCTGAACAGAATTCCTCATTAGTGCGAGTCCGACTCGCAATTGACCAGATTTCTTTTTTTTTCTCTAAGATATCTTTAACACGAACTCCACCGTTTCCTCAGTGATAATTTATATTTTCTTGTGACTTCACGATTCTTTCGACTTGTACTGAAATCCAGGTGTTGATTGAATGTACAAACACCAATATTTTATAGCTCTCGCAACATCTGGATAAGTTCTTTACGAACAACGATTGATGGCACAAAACTCGTATTTTAAATTGTCTGAATCTTTCTATTAATAGTATGGCACATACTAAGTAATTCTTAAACTGTTAAAAATAAAAATGTTGGTCGATAAGAAAATATTTCTAGTTTTAATTCAAAATGTACGTACTCGAAAATTTTAAAACCATATAATACTTTTTGCCTGTACTTTGTCATGTAATTTGGTCCTAGTTACACAATAAATAATAATATTATTTGCTAGTAATTACGGTAAGAAAGTAATACGTTATTATTAATTATTTATTGATCACTTATTTTTTCTTCCCATCGAATATCCTTTTCAAATTAACAGCTAATCCGTGAACTAGTTTTTATTCCCTATGTAGGTAACATCCCACTGCAAACGAGATGAGAATCTCGTATTTCACGCGACGTACCACTCTAGTGCCATAGGTAGTACATTACACCATCATATGTGTTATAGCAAACATTCTCTACAATTACGCAAAACAAGATAAATGTGACACCACATTGCTAAATAATTGTTTGTAATCATAGGTCAACCGATTCTGGGTTTTTTATTGTGGTTTTAGTGAAGTGTGATGTGGTTCTACGCTATGTAGAGTGAGGTGTTACTCCTAAAACATACAAGTAAATAACAAAACAAAATAGTCCGACTTTAAACGTTGAGGGTATAGCCCAAGATTTGATATCAAACTCTACAAACCCACGTTTTTAAATGTCACTCCATTCAAATTGTATCAAAATCTGTCCAGCCGTTTTTCTAGTCGTAAATTGCAATGTCATCAGATTTGAAGGTACCCTGAAAATTTCAGCCTGCTAGCTTATCGAGAAGTGCCTCAAAATCGAGTCACAAAAATCCAACTGGAACGACAAAAAAAAACAAACAAGAAAAGTGAGTGAATAAAATATAGGCAAATGACTGCAAATGAAGTATTGCAGTATATTTTAGCATAAAAATGACTGCTCATCTTAAATAAATGGACTTTTACCACAGCAAAGACACCGGTAATGGAGTAATGGCTCGTGTCATTACAGATTGAAATCAGAGAAACAAAACACATTACCCTCTTTTAAAGTCGGGTAAACAACGGAATTGACACTTAACTGTTTAGAGCGTAAACTGCAATTTCCATTGTCTACGGTTTAGTAAAATCCACAATGTAACTATTATTATAAACGCTGGTAGAAATGTAATGATGTATTTTTATTAACGAACTCTTTTTAAAAATTGTTTGAAGTAAATTTGCGAACAAACTTTGACTGCTTTATACAGCGCCACTGATTATACAAATTTAAATAAGATTCAAAAGATAAATTAACAAAAAATAAAGTTAACATTTTCACACCTAACATCTTTTAAGTTACTCGACTGATTTTTGTTAAACAAGTCTAAGATAACTAGTAAAGAATTCTATTTAATACGAAACATACAAAATAACATCGATCGATCCGTTCGGGAGATATGATGTCACAGACAGACATTAAATAAAGTATCAGACATTGAAAGATTTTTTTTTTCAAATAGGACCTGTAATTTCTAAGATTAGGCTGTTCTGACAAAAACTCTTGAGCTTTATAACATTAATATAAGTTTGCAAGGTATAATGATTACCAACTTCATCGCTGCAATATCCAAATGCTTCAAAACCAGAGTATTGTTAAACCCATTTCTTGTATCAAATTTTTATAGTTCAAGAAGGATAAACCTTCTTGAACTATAAAAATTTGAAACGCGTAAATAATTTTAACTAGCATGTCGTCTAGAACATGTAATACCTGGACACAGGCACACGAGTACTAAAACTACGCGTCAGTTGAAAATAGAGAACATAGCTCTGTGAACATATTTCAACGTTGTCATCACTTCTATTCTCGACTTGGGACATGACTCCGAATGATTTACTGCCTATCTACGTATAGATTTAAACAGGTAGATATATACACAAGTAGGTATATTAGTAGGTACATTGCTAAGCGAAAATTTATCGGAATTCGGTCTAGAATACAGTTCTTTTTTATATAAACAGGTTTATATAAAATAACTAGCTGTCGCCCGCGAGTACGTCCGCGTGGTTAGAAGATATAAGTTATGATTTATACCTGCCCTATTTTTTTCACATTTTCCATTATATCTTCGCTCCTATTAGTCGCAGCGTGATGGTATATAGCCTATAACCTTCCTTGATGAATGGTGTATTCAACACAAAAAGATTTTTCAATTTGAACCAGTACTTCCTGAGATTAGCGCGTTCAAACAAACAAACAATCAAACAAACAAACTCTTCAGCTTTATATATTAGTATAGATATAGATATAGATTCATGCTGTGTTGAGATAAAAAAACAATAGAAGATCAGCTAAGGTAATGTATTGTGTTACTTTTTTGTGTCAACGGGTAAACGCTTTGCGGTATTTGTGGGTGACTGTATTTCTTTGACCTTGGGGCATTATTTTGTTTTACTGTTTTTCTAATACATTAAATAAAAATCTAAGTATTGTATACCAAACCTGGTTATTCACGTCTTTGATAAAAAATTAGCGATTTACTCATTTATTTATATTCATTAAAGAAAATTCAGCGAGGTTATCAAATTCGTAAAATAAAAATTAGATTTAAATTATCGGAATCTTCAAAACTTACTAATCTATAACATTTTTCCTATATAAATAAAAACATACATCGTTAAACAATGTGGGTATAATTTAGTAAGACCAACTATTCTATTGTTGTCTTACAAAACAAATCACCCTGTACACGTCTTGTAATCACTCGTCAAACATCATTAAATCACAATGTTAACAACAAAATATCCAGTTATAAATAACGAAAATGTTTACCAAGTCTAAAACACGCATAAGAACTACAGGACTGTCGATTACAATATTTACAGTCTATTATAATCGATGTAAGTCTTCGTTTTGTTATTTTACAACCGAAAATGCTACAAAACTAACCTATTTATTTACCATCAAGGTCACGGCTAGGACTCGCAATTGATCAGTATTTACTCCAATATACATTTTCCAATGGAACTTAGAGCTATATTTTTATCTCTACATTTTCACCAGAACGCGTCCAAAAAAAGACCCTTCAACACTCCGATCTCTATTCAAAAATACATCATTTATGGACTATGCTCTATGTATACGTATTCGATACAAAAGATTACAAATTAACGACAAAGGTGTGTACAACATTAAAACCTTTTTTATGAATCATGACATTGAACTACTAACTACCTACCTTTTGAACTATGACGGTTGTCGCTGTGGAAGCGAGACAACGCACGATTTTTGTACGGTATATAATGGATTGGCGATAATAACACCTACCACGTGGTTTATTTTTTGTTTAAAACGTCTCTTGCACTAGTGAACTTTATCCTTGTGTTATAAAGACACACAGACTCAGGACAAGCATTCGTGAGTCGTATAAAATCTTGTCCTACGCGGGGATTGAACACGCGACACGTCTCGCTCATAGATTAGGACTGATAAGCATTCATTGAAGTTTTCAATAACGCTTGCCCTGTCGAAAATTATAATTATGAACTTCGCTGTATATAAACGATTTCTTAATAGTTACCATCTGTGACCAATTTAAATTAATGGCAATTCAGCAGACGTTGCGAATTCCGGTGATTGGTCTAGTTCCTGAAAAAGAGTTATTCAGCCATAGAAATTCATTTGTTTCGGGTCATCCACGCTTCTTAAGCACCAGACTTGTGAAGTGATGTAATGATCTTTAGTTTTCTTTAAATAGTAAGTGATGTAGTGATCTATAAATATATTTAAGTTAAAGTACGGTTGTTTGAATCAATTAAGCAGGATATGGACTTTTTAGGATTTCCAAAAATACAAAGAATATTTTCTCAGAGATCGTAATCTTAGAAACATGGTCAGGATTAGTTTGTTTAAGCATATGTTATTTTTAACGTCCACAAAACTCCTTCGACAGTCTTAACCGTCCTACTTTATGCCTCTCAGGTGAGTCTCAGGATACTATACCGGAAATGACGTGATATTGGCCGATAGACAATAACCAGTGACGTCATCGATACCAGCCCGCATTTTTTGTGAAGCTTGATAACTAAATAGAATATTGTAGTAATTGAATGCTATAACTGTGTTTATTGATTTTTTTTTTGTTTAACGTAGGGATTAAAAGATCGAAGGATAGAATAATTACATATTGTTGAAGAAAATTGAATCTATTAATTAGTTCTTCCATTTAATTTGTGAAAAAAATCTTATCTTATTAAATTGATGATTAAATGACTTTTTTTAATTTTTACAAATATTCGAAATAAAAAATTGTATAAGTCATGTTTTATCTACTTCCGTTTACAGATAATGTCGAAACCTGACTAATCATTGTTTACTACTGAATTGTTTTTATATAACACAATAACGTCAGCCCGGAGACGATTTTATCATAAACTGATTAGTGTAATTTCAATTTTCACCTTGATGTGTATATCTGAAATTATAAACTATTTATTTGTTTACAACATCCACATAAAGTAAAAGGCTACTAAAATATTAAGCATTAGAAACCAAAACAGATTACAAAATAGTAAAATATAAGTAGTTATTAATTAGTCTAATTACCAATAGGTAGATACCTACAATAGGGATGATGACTGGGTATAAAAAGAAAATTCTCATTTTCTCTTTCAATCTCTTTTTTCAGAAAAACTAGAATTGACAAAGATTAAGTGCTTTAAAGTTTAGGAGACGCTTGTGATGTAACGATAGAGTAAAATTTATACTCAATCGTGACGTCACGCGTAAGTTTCATTCACTGGGTTTTGATCAATTTATGTTTGCGGGACAAATTAAAAAATTAGAAAATAATATTATACAAAAAACTACAAGACGGACACTGCAAAAAAAATTGTCATCATCCCTATTCACAAAAATAGATCCTCTACTCGGCTGTACAAAAATAACCTACACCGGATAAATATTACGTCATTTAAAGTTCAAACAATCAAAGCTTAAAAATGTGCAAATTACTCTTGACCTTTGCGAGAGGCCGGCTGTGACGTCACAGGCCACGAATAGCCAACAATAGGCCGGACGCGGTTCCGTATCGCCGACTCGAGTCGCTTCCTTTTGTTGCATCCACTGACCCACTTGGATACAAGTTCCTACAACTGCAGCCTGGATGGAAATGTTTTGTGGGAGTCTTGCTTGTAGTTTTAATTTTTCTTCTGTTTTTTTTTGCTTTTCCCGGTTTGACTGTCGTAGTTACGTGGATTTTTCTTATGTCGAATTTAATCTATTTTTGTTACCTTGATGAGGAGAGTTGCAAACTTTGGAAATTATAAAAAAAAAACTAGAAAGATGTAGCCGAACTGAGGCCTTTACCCAGGTGTAAAATACACTTATTCCGGATTAAAAAAAGACCCCCTCTCCCGTTTTCTTAACCATTTTCATTCCAAATTTCTTAAAATACATTTATAATTAACAACTTAATTGTGATTACACAGTTAATTTTTTACTCAGAACACAATTTCTCAATACAAAATTGCGAACTAACTCGACTAAACTCATTAGAATACAAAACATCACTTAAGGATGCGCACACGCATGTCAACGGAAGTCTCCGTGTTCGTAGCATATTCTCATACTCATTTACATTCTAAGATCCTGCTTGTTTGACGTTAAAACAATGTAAGCTATCAAACCTTTTTTAAAGATTCATTTATCTAGCAGGATCTTTCGGATTTTTTGGGCTGGGCTTTTAATTCTTAAATTTTCCATAAATAATTGCCTAATTATTGGAGTGAAAACTTCTTTAGCGGCGTTTTTTTTTTTAAACTGTTAAACTCGCGTCAGGATACGTGACCTGATCGAAAACTCGTAAGACAAAAACTTCTTTAGCACAATCCTGCAGCGACAGTGATATTCTAACACGTAAATGATAGTAATTTAATAGTGTTAATAAAAACAATTCGTGCAAAATTATTTCCCTAACCATTCCAGGATATCAAAAATGCACAATGTTAATATTCAAGTTTTCACTTCAGCCGGCACTCCCGGAGTGCAACGTTAATCGTGGTGGGCCTCTGAAACATGTTAAATGTAGTTGCTACGCAATTGTACCGCAAACCTCCTTTAATGAGGGTTTATATTATTATCATCATTAAATTTCCTGTACTCGTCGTAAAGAGGTATCTTAATGCATTTTTAATAACGGTACTGTTTGATAACTTATTTAAGACCACTTGCAGGAAAAGATTTTCATACGCGTCCGTACGAAATTACACGATTTTTTTTGTAAAATGCTTATTAAATAACAAAATGTAAATGTAAAAGTATGGAATTAGTTTAAATGGTATCTCTTGTCAATTTACTATAGGAGAAATTTATAAGCAAAAGTAGAATATAAAAGCACTTTATAACAATCACAAAGTGTCAATGAAACGGAAATCTTGTCATCCCAAAACATAGCAGTGGATTCCCTGATAGATATCCTTTTCTTTTTAAGATTTTCATAGCCCAAGCCCAAGCCCGTTTTAACATACCTATATGCCAGGTACATACAACTGATACCCTTTAAAGATCCGGACACGGGCGGTGCGCGCATGTAAGAAAAGATGCATGAACGCGGGAGTAAGGGCTAAGGGCTGTTTCAGGAAAAGGTGACCTCGTAACCTGTCCCATTTTTGGATATAACTGGCCGGCAGAATAATTTCGCCAGTGCTAAAAAATAGAGCTGTGTCCAAAAACGATTCTAACGTAGACAATGTTACATGTCTATACATCATCTACCTGAAAATATCAACAGCGTAGTCTAGTACACTGATATACGGACAGACAGATATCAAAACAAATCTGTAAGAATTCAGTTTATGCAATTCAGTTACAGGCAAAAATAGGGGCATTTCCTGAACAATACACGTCACCTTAAAGTCACTATCCCATCACAAAGTTTCGTCTAACTTGTATGGACGATGTTAATACATAATCTCGAATATGTATGTACGTATTTAACACGTATATCTACATTTTGCGGTGTAAAATGCCTCGCCTAACCCGATTCCGTTTCTCGTAACTCGCCATGATAGTCCACATTATATTCTGACACCGCAAACTTCCGTAACATATGTGTTTTATATGGGTTTTATCATGGTGAGGGAAAATTTACATATTCAGATGAAATTTAGTAAACAATTGGAAAATATTTTACTATTTTCCCTATCCTTTTGCTTGTATTTAAATTTTGCTTTCCGGCAGCAAGATGTATTGGAATACCATGTCACGTGACTTTGACATTTAAATCCAATACATTTAAACTATAAAATCATCTTACACTTGTAAAAATATAATCTGTCTATTTAAATATCATGACAGTTTCAAATGGTTTGAATATTAAAAGAAAGTTACCATAAAGTGTTGGCATAAATCATTTTATTGTAGCAACACACAGACGTGTCAGAATGCCATCGTCTTGTCGTAAAATAACGTGTCAACCCGTTAATGTCTTGTACAGCTATTATTATTTTATAGACAATCACAAACTACGGATAATTAAGAAAATGTAAAATCGTTGGATTTTATGACCTTCACTAAAGATCTGACTGACAGAAATGTAAGAATAGGATTTCAATCACAACAGAATAGATTATATTAACATCGTAAAGCATTGAACCGTTCAGATGATATGTAGAGAAAGAATTGGTTTTGAGATAAGAAAGATGATATACGATTCAACTGACATGTTGTGGTAAAAATTGTTATGGATATTTACCACGTAATGCTAGCAACCTGGGCCTCGATTCTGCTATTTTACAATGGCGGATGAATGAATGGCAATTGCATTAAATTTGTAATTATTCCTATTCTCTTAATCATTTTACCAATACAAAAATTGAAAGTCGATTGTATTGACATTGAGTATACCGTCCTGCACTGAATTTCCAATTATTGTGTAGAAAAATACTTAACAGAATACGAAAATTGTCATTGTAAGCGAAATTTTATTCATTCATCGGCCGTTTTAAATAGCAGAATTGGGGCCCTGGTTTAGTATCTTCTTACGGGATACTGCACCTACTATTAAGTTAAATAAGTCAGGTTGAATCCAGTCTGGCAGTAGGCCCCAAATAAAAAGCTAAAGTAAAAAGTGAGTAGTATTATATCATTCAAACGGTTATCTGATTGTTGTACCTAATCTATTAAAGAAAGGTGAAATGCGTTTAATTTGAATACCTAACCGAGAGTTTAATTTATGATCGTTATAATTCAGGTATTAGAACCTTTTGCAAAAGTAGGTAAGTATATCCAGTAATTTCCAAGAATTCACGAAAAAAGCATAACAGTCACCGACGAATTCAAATAACACAAAAAAATCTTACTAAAGATAATATTAAGTAACAATAAACTACAACAACACGAAAAACTTTATCTCTTAAAACACAATTACGTTGTAAAACATTTAATTGTTTTATGTCACTTTTACTGTAATAACTTGTTAATTAGTATGACCTTGTTTAGGAATAATGACAGGAAGAATGCCTGATGAAATGTACAAATGAACATAAACGCTAGTTATTAAACTGCTCTACATTAGAACCCTTTCTGTATTTGTGTCATATACATTAATCGTAATAGTGTTAAGACCGGCAAAGTCAAAGGTTCGAATCTCATTCGAAACTTACAACTTTTGAATTCATTTGGGTATTGCAATGTAGTTATCATTTGTTTAAAACGGTGAATGAAAACAACGTTTGATAATATTCAAGGGCGTGTTTAAACACCGGGGAAAAAGGACAGTTAAAACGCTGACACTGTAGATTAACTATACGGAAAATAGAAGTCATATGTGAACTTACTACATTTCGAATCGATTTTCCATACATTTAAATGTAGTTTTTTGTCGGTAACATTTTTACTAATTTCACTTGGCTAGCAGTAGTAGCTATCAACCCTATAGACTTCTTGGAAATAATGTCCTGACTGATTTTGGCTACGGCGATTCATGTCAGTAGTCCACCAGTTGGCGCAGGACATAAATATTAAAGTAAAAAAGCGTGAGTACAAACACAGGTGTACTCTTTGATCTTTAACTCTCATAGATGGAACGTCAATTCGTCAATACCGGAGATACTAAAATATGGATGACAGGAACGGAATAGAATACAAAGATACTGCAGTTTAAGTATTTCTGGAATTTAACTAACGCAGATCTCAGATAAATAGATTCAGTATTTAATTAATCATGTTAAAAACCAGTGCACTAAAAATCAATTCCGATCATAGCAAACTACATATATAACTTACATACCAATTAAATTAAATAATATTATCAATACCAAAAAAACCTGATAGACCAAGTAACATATAAACGCAATGATTGATGGGTAAAGAACCAGTCTAGGTGCGGAAACAAATTGGATCCCAAGCAGGTTCTAATTGCTGTTAACTACTGTGAACTAGTCAATGAGATGCAAGATAAAGTGGTGTCGATGTCTCAGCATTGATTGCACTTAACTCAACACTTTCTACTTAGCAGTGATAGGAACGACGAGAGATCTTGATAGCACAGCCTTTTACGTCTTCCAATTAGTTTGAAAACGTTTTTGCATCTTGAAACTTTTCTAGGAGAGTTTTCGCTGACTGTTCTTACCAAAGATTAGCTGGGGATTGAAACTAAACTATTCTTAGTGAATTATCAGGTGACTGCGTATTTTTTTTTGTGTTTAATGATTTATCAGATTCTTTGCCTTTTTCATATGGTATGCAATATATAAATCCTCTTCAAAAAATCATATGAAAACATGTTTTTTTTGCCAAAATAGTCACACAGTCTCCAGATTGCACAATTTACATAAACAGGGAACTTTAAATTGCTATTTCAACAACCATTTCAGCTTTATATTTCGGAATGATCCCCAATATTTAAGGATTTTGTCCTATATCCTATATAACTCGGTGTTTACTGGCGACGGTGTGCAACACACCTTTCTTTGGGGAATACAGACGTGCTGACGTAACATATCCATGCCAAGTAATTTCCCTGGAGGGTCGTCTATGGATATATGTCAAGAACTCGCGTAGATGTTTAGCACTAATATCCTCGGTGGGTTGGGTTTAAAGTGATATTGATATTGAATAATAAAAATTGTTGGTAAATTGCGGCATGATAAGGCAATTAATTTAAGCACCTACGTCAAAAGAGTTGGATCTCTTGATCTTAATGGCGGTAAAAGTGTTTAAAAATATAACAAGAAAAAAGGTTTTGACGAATTGGAAATGAATTAAAGAGAACTGCTTAAATTGATTGTTGCGTTTCCGTATTACGTGTGATCCGTATTCGATCTGACCCTGTTAAAATATGGTCCGGACTAGTAGAACTATTTCCATGGTTGTGTATGCACTTGTACCTACCATATTCACTAATGTTATTGGAAAGCGGAGCCTCCTAGAACACGCATACGCAAATATATTTACTTAAAGGGAGGTCTCGATGTAAGATTCCCTGTAAAAGTTTTGTGGTTGAAGAATGAACATTTTTGTTTTATTTACTATGCGCATTTCCAAAATACGATTACTTTGATTCAAAACGACTCCGACTCATTTTTTCATCATGCTAGAATCACCATTTTCCCTCTAAGGATGTAAGAAATTTAGAAAAGTCCTTCGTCGTGGAGGCCTTGCGATTTAATGCATGGACGATGTCTACGATGCCGAAGTACTAAAATGTGACTCGTCAAAGTTATAATATTAATTATTTATTTATTTATTTAAGTATTGGAATCTGAAATGTCCAACCCGCAGTGAACTAGCATGTTGATCAATGCTCAAACCTTCTCCTAACGGGAAGAGGCCTGTGCCCAGTAGCTGTAGGTATATAAGGCTGGTACTATCATAACATTAATAGTAGACTCTACATTTAGCAATCTCTTACAAGATAACTCTTAAGACAGCTCTACTTTACCGATAACTGCAACTGAACTGAAGTACCGCTCTCCGTTGGTCGTTTATTATCAAACTACGAGTTTCATACCCGTTTTCATTTCCCTCGCTCGTTTCTCTAACATGTTGTTGAGCGGGCAAGTAGCCGAGAAAACGATAGCCGGATCGAAGTTGGAGAGTAATCCACAAGTTCTATTATATGATGGCTCTCGGCGAATGGCGATCAAACACTCATTTACACGATCACTTAATTCACATCGTACGACTTATAGTACATACTTATTTACGAAGATGCCATATCTAACCAAGATGGATTTAGTTTTTGAAGAGTTTTTCTCCTATTGTTTATAGGCACAATATACATGCTTATTTTTTTATTAAAACTCATTTCACAAAAGTTTTACACAAACTCACAAATTTTATTAAATCTATTATAAAAGATTTAGTAAAGGAAAACTATTGAAGTTCTTTCAAATTGAATTAGGGATTTAGTAGTATGTAGCTTAGTCAATATGAAAACACTTCAACATAAGAAAAACGCAGTGCCACTAATGTCACAACAATAGAAACATTATTTGGTTACCCTACATATTAGAACCTCTTTTGTTCTGCGGTACATTCAACATGAATGATATAGCGCCCTGCATGATATAGAGCGTTCTCTCTTTCACATTTGCAAACAGATTTACTTAAAACACAAAACCTGGTATCACCTAATTGGGGATCCGTACCAAAATGGTAAAAACGGAGGAAAATTAATAAGGCTCCGCTGTCTGCCCAACCGTCACCAGTCATTATCACGAAAGCCGTGATAGCTACTGCTAAAAATTTAATAAATAATGTACTTCTGCAGCCTGTCTAACAATCACACTAAAATTAAACAGTTAAAGTTGAAATAAGCAGCGATTGTTACACAAATCTCCAAAAATACAATTTTTTTTGCAGGAAACTGTTGGTTTCCCGAGTCAAACTCGCACTTTCCCGACTTTTTAATAATGAGCTCATACTTAAGCCACTATAAACTACAAAACAACAAAACTGTTGCCCAAGACATTATCTCGATCTAAATCTGGCGTGACTCTTTATCACTTAGTCCTGATAAGAGATAACAGATCAGAACATTTTAAAACGCTACTTGTTGTGAACTTGTGATAAGTAATCACTGAAATATTCCTGTGTACAAGGATGTGATGTGATAAACCTTTTTATAAGAGTCTTGTGTGTTTATTGCAGAGATTTTTATTATTTAACATTCAAGTCATAAATGTAATTACATAATTTTAAACAAAAAAAATATTCAAGATGACAGCGTTTTCCTTATTCTACACTTTATGCCACTGATAACGCAGCACATTTGAGAAAAGGTTCCATGGTTCCATGTGGCCCTTGATAGAGAATCGTTGAAGAATTTGCGGGAGGCTTTCGCCCAGATGTGGGATAAAAAAAACTTATCAATCGATTCAGAATATTGAGGTCCTCGGATAGACGTAGGCCTCTCCCTAGTTGCGCCACAACACCTGATCCTCCACCTTCTGCATCCAATCCGAGGCAGCCACCTTCATATGTCAACGGAAAAATCTAATGGTTATAATAAATCCTACATTTGTGAAGAGATGAGCAAGGAACACCCAAACATTTACCAATTATTAATATGCAGTCCACCTTATAACTAACTTCACACAAATACTCTAATGCTATTTGATCTATTACCAGTGAGCTCCGAAATAGAGTGCAAGATCTAAATGCATTGTAACCCAAAAATACACGAGACATGATACCTAACTAACATATCACATTAGTATGTCACAGCTAATTTAACAACATCGCCTCTACCCCTCTGACCTACAAATCATAAATACATAGCCGTTCGGCCTTCGTACAAACTATTCAATGGGCCGTGAATCACTTCTAGATGTAAATTGTATATCATTGTATTGCTCCAACCTATGTATGATGTGCATTTGGTAATGTTAGAAGGAGAATTGACGAGAATGATGCGACATGGTGGCAGTCTTTTGTTATCAGGTTAATTGTTTATGGAGTAGTGTTTTATTTTTTAAGGGCTTTCGTACTCCAAGGGTTAAAAGGGTACTTCTGAACTGAGGGTCCGCTGTTTATCCGTTTTTCTGTCTGTCCATCCTTCATCAGTGGGAGTGCGACTAGTTCAGTTGGAATTTTCAGAGATAATGAATTTCTGATGATAATAACTAGTACACAAAATAAAGATCTAGGTTAGGCATGTTTTTTTATGGTCATAATTTTTGTGGTGGGTTAACATTACAACCGATTGACACTTGTTATTTTAGCCTATTTGTACCCTAGTGTTGTAAATCCGACTCGCACTTGAGCAGCTTTTTTCTTACTTAAAGGAAGACACTGATTTCATAGTACAAAAGCGATCTATATACCAGATAGTTAATTAACTACAGAAGACAAACTTTTTCTATTGAAGCAAAAAATAAGTTAAAATTAAATAGAAAATCTTATTGTTGTTTTAACAAAATATTTGTTCTGTGATCTTTGGCCCACACGTGCCGAAGCCGCTTGGGAAGATTCCACATGGACCTTGTCATGTCACACGTAACAGTCGCTTCCTGCTATATTAACAGGAAACTGAAATAGAATCAACTCATCACGATTAACATCATCTGTATATAATTTTACAGCATTTTATGTGCAATTTTATAATGAAGAAGATTTAATGGATTCTAATTTATTTATATTGATCTCTTCTTGAATATGTAACAACTATGAAGGTGTTCTATATAGAAAGATTCCCGTGCTCAGTTAAAGCATGTTTAAAGGCCGGTTTTCTCCATATATTTTAGTGCCCTTAGAAGAGGCATGTGCCCAGCTAAAGGCTAGGCTAGTTTTCTTTTTCTTTTTTATGAGAGGAAGAGTCGGTGCTTCCTTAAAATATCATTTAAAATTAAAATTCAGTATATAAGTAATATTCAATTTATTACTTCATTTACGAAAAGATCAACTACAATATTCTTTATACCACTGCTACATAATTTTACCGACCGATTTAATTACGTATATTTATCGAGATCGCTCGACTAGTTGCGGATCACTGATTTAAAATCGTCATTACCATTTATTTTTGACATTCAACTGTCACACATTGACTTTTCCAAACCCATCATTAATTGTTGATGTGATACACCGAGCAGTTTCGTCAGGATCGAACGGTATTTGTTTACCAAATAGGACCTCAAACGTTACAAAGCATTACACAATACATTGTTATTGTTTCGGCTACTTGTAAACATGCCTCTATTTCTAGGAGCTGTTACCGCAGGCAAAATATTGCCTTTCTATAGTGGTGTGGGTTATTTTCAGAATGTAAATTCTACATACGGTTGCATTCCATGAATAATAGTCTAAACAAATTAAACGGTCAACGGTATCTAGAAAAGAAAACACAGAAAGTGTCTCATTTGACATAATCTTGTATTTTGAGAACGGAAAATTAAGAAAAGCTTGGGTACTAAATAGTGTTATGCACTTTAGTTCTCATATAAAAATGTAAACGTGCATATTGTTTGGTAAATACATTTAAAGTCTGTATAACCGTTATTAGACTTAATATAACTTGCATTGTAAATAGAACACGACAGTATTAATAAAATATTAAGAAAAAATTGGTGAAAATTCGTTAGTGTCAATAAATAAAGATCTTCAAAATAATGAAATATAATTACAATGCGTGTTTCAACAAATAATAAATTTATAAAATCATTCCACATTCTTTTAATGGTAGCGTGTGTACATATACATTGAAGAACACTGTTTAGCTTGTCTCTAATTACACAAAGTTAATTATGTTTACAATACACCAAGCCCTATGCGTGCATGCTATGATTAGAGGGCTGTTTACATCGGCAGTAAAATATGAAAGCTATTTCCATGTTGTCTGTACTCCACGAACTGCTTGATAAATATTGATAAACAACATGCAATCTAAACTGTTATACTATGCTAATTTTAATAGAGATCTTTAATTTATTATCAACAGAAGTATAATCACGCGAAACGATATATTTAATTTTTGTGTCCGGACTTTTGCCGAGCTATGAATGTTGGCATTCAGTTGTACTGAATATATGATCAATTCTTCTCATATTATAACCGCGAAAGTTTGTATGTTTGGATGTTGGTTCCTCTTTCACGCAAAATTACTGAACTGATTTTGAATTAACTTGGCACACAGAGAGGTTATACCAGGACTAATACACAGGATAGTTTTTATGTTCCCGTGGGATCATTTTCGATTTTTTTAGCAGGCGGGCTCGCGGGCAACAACTAGTTTATTAAATGATGTAACGGTTTACTCACGCGTATTTAGTTGAGTCCTTAATCATGAGCAGATGACAGAAATTCGACGAATTAACTTCTTCTAACTAAAAATAAAAATCTAACTTATTGATATCTAATAATACAGGACAAGCAAGTACCTTACAACAATAGGTACAATGACTCAGTATTACCATAAATGCTCTCATTCATAAAGCGGCAATACAATTTGGGGCTGCCAGTGAAGTAAAACTAACGGACTTTCGCATTAAGAATCCTTTCTCGACGTATAATATCGAACAGGAATCCCGTTATAATTCTTATTTCGCCTTATTTGGTACTTCCTGATACATTAGCTTTAAACTCCAGTTGTTTCTAAGAATAGTGATTTATAACGGAACTAAAATGACTCAATTAATATTATTTATTCGTTCCCTTTCCGGTTCATCAAAGAACAAGAAAATCATTAAATCCACTATTTAACTACACAGTTCTATGGAAAAGGGATGATAATTTAAATTAATTTCTCCTGAGGTTAATTGGACAGTGCTTGATAAATCATCTTCGGCTAGAAATTAATAAACTATTTACTTTTGAAATGCTCTTCTTTATCGTTAAATCAGGCAAGAGAATTTTTTTTTTTACTTGACTAATTACGCTTTGCTACTATCGCTACTAATGCAATTTTTCCAATAAGTAATACGAAACAAATTTCGTCAAATTTGATAATAAAATAAATACAGTTTCGGCAATGAATGGCATATTTATAAAACGTATCTCCTGTTATTCCTGATAAGACAAAAAATATCAAGCCGGAAGACAGAAAGAAAACAAATTGGCTACATCCGGGGAAGTTTTATAAGAAAAAAGCTAAATGGGATCCTTATATTTTTATTTTATGTAATTTCCGCCCTTACTTGGTAGCTTTGTAGCTGAGTTTCCGAGTTAATCTATTCAATTAAAAAGCAATTTCATGAGTGAAAACGTTTGCAAAATAACTATTCACCATTAAAAACTATTAGAAGGAAAAAATCTGTCAAAATAAACGAAAGATCTCTCAATCCCTGAAATACTCTCTACCATTACTACCATAACAGTCAGTTCAAAAACACACTCAAAATAACATTGACAAAACATTCCATTGAAAACTATGAAACGAAAACCAAACTGAATCACGATAGGAATAAATAACCTCTTAAAACTCTATGAAGTGACTTCCAATCTGTTTACTGTATATAACAAAGCAAACAGACTATCGTAGTAACTATCTCTGTCGTGCAAGTGAGTGCATTCGATGAAATTGCTTTCCGTCAATGGACGAGTTCGTTTTATCGCAGCTAAAAGTTATTGGATTCACTGGATAATGGGCAAGTGGCACGCGAGCGCCATAGCGACCGACAGACTGTACAGACAGCATCAAAATAACACGAACGTTTAATAATTTGCTGTTGGTATGGTAACAAAATATGTAAGAAAGTTGTGTAATGAATACATCCAAAAATCCAACTCTTAGTTGAAAAATACGACTTAGTAGATCAGATTATATTAAGCGAATTGTGTTGCTGACTGTACTGCTACTGAATGTTCGTCTATGCCAGTCTATGGTCATTCTATGTAAGGCTTAGTGTAGAACTTGCGAACAAAGCCGAGGTATATTATAAAGCTCGGAAAACACAATCGCAAACACACAATCCTGCAAAGTTTGGCACAATATTTGTAAACCATTGTATATTTTTTGCGAGTATATCAATACGGGCAAAAAGTCTCACAGTTAAGTGCAAACAAACGAACAATTATATTGTATATTATAAGCTGTAAGGCTAGTACTACACGTTCACAACAAATTGAATACATAAACATCACTCGAAAGCTCACAAACTTTCATGTAATTCGTTACCATTTACCTAAGCGAGGTACAAGAATTTTGAGGTCACATAGGCCAGTATTCTGGTATAACAATATGTTACTGTCAATCTAGAATTCTAGAACGGCACTCGACTAGATTGATCACCAAGCCATATATCCACATGTAGGCCATAGTCACATACAGAACCATCAACTGTAATATATTGGTAGTAAAAGTACCACTTTTATACCTAGTTTCTAAAATAATTAGGTAAATAATAATTGATCTTTGTCAAACGTCATGTAATGCGTATTTTTAATCTTTTCAACTGACTCCAGACAAGAATTCTGACTTCGAATGTATTTTGCTAATCCCGTCCTGAAAAACAGCGGTTTTAATATTTAGACAGAATATTCACATATTTTACATGTTTACTTCTCTATTTAATATTATAAATGCGAAAGTAACTCTGTCTGTCTGTCTGTTACGCTTTCGCGTCTAAACCACTGAACAGATTTTAATGAAATTTGGTACAGAGATAGAGTTGACCTTGAGAAAGAACAGGATAGTTTTTATCCCGGTCTTTTGAAGAGTTCTCTTGGAAACGCGATATAATCGACCTCGACGCGGGCGAAGCCGCGGACGAAAAGCTTTCTATAATACGTACAAAATATAGCAAACATTTATTAAAAAGAACATCCAACCACCGTTAGAAGCAAAAGGGTACAAAAATTTAACGCAAAGCTAGTGTATATCAAGCCTTATAGTTGAATGAAAGCTCAATTTTGTGGTTCTTTTATGTTTCTGATAGGGACTTTTGTTTGGTTGTTCCAAGCCTGCTTCATACAGATATACGACAATGTTGGGTGTCTTTTTGTGCAACGCATTGGGAGCTGGCATCCATTGACATGAACTGGCAAAGTTTTAATGTTTGTGGTACTCTCGCTTTGATGTTTCGCGGATGAAAGGCTGGTTTTTAGTTTGCTTTTTTGTGTGGTTTTGTAGCTGTTTGTAGTTGCTACTTGTGTCTTATGTTCTTTTTTAAAGATAAGCACTTTTTTCCTTATGTTGCGAGCTGTAAAAAGGAGAGTTAGTAGTTCATGAATTGAAGATTTTTGTAAGCATAGCTATTATGTTAAAATTCAACCCTAAGTCAGCCAGAGGTTAGGTTGACAATATAAACAAGTTTGACCTCCAAAAAACACTCAAACTAATTGATTCTATTAAAATTTAAGCATAACCAATCACAAATACCCATTATGGAAAACGGGGTTCAAAATATGCAACAATGCTATTAAAAATATGATCTCTAATTAATCCCCTATGGAAATTAGTGGCACAACGCCCACATTACCTTTTAGTTGCGTGACCAATTGTCCTTTTGTGTCCATCACGTATCCATATAAATAGGAAATAAAGAACAGTCACTAAATGTACAGGGTTACTGTATCCGTTTCAACAAAAAACGCGCTTTTTTACTTTCACTGATTGAATTCCATTGCTAAAAATAAGTTCTGGTAACTTCATTCATTTGTACCAAAAGAGGATTGTGAGAATGAAATTTTTTTTTTTTTTAAATAACTTTCGTAGTAGGTAAGCATTTGTTTTCGGACAAAACCGGAGTCCTCAATCATGAACTGATGCGACGGCTTCATGATTATCATAAGCTTCATTAAGATTTTGTCAGATTCAAAACACTAAAAATATACAGCTCAAGCATGGTTATTTTATAACCTTAGTCGATAGACAAGATTTGTGTTATAATCTATAGACCTTTTGAATTGCATCATTAACATTCCTACTGTTGGATACCAGTAGGAATCCTATTTAGCCAGACTATTTCAGTTAAATTACCAGCTTCTTATTAAAAGTATTTTTAAAAATGTGAGGAATCACCGATTATTTTCTGACAACTTTCCCTCGTTTTAATAGTCTTGGTCGTAGAAGAAAATCCTTGTTATACATCTTTTAATTGCAGCTAAATATCTCATTTAATTTGAATCTTTGACGTCCACCACACTTGTTACATCTCACGCCTATCTTAATTACCTCATACGCAAGATCAATAAAATCTTAACACCTCGGATAATTAGGCAATTTACACATTAAGAGCTTTAACTATAAATCTTAGGTGTAAAAAAAATAATTTAAGTGGTAATAGATTCTCCCACATATGTACGAAAGAATCCAGTTTTATCACTTTATTCTTTTTAATAGCCGTGTTTGACTGCACCTAAGTCCAAGGAGATCTACTCCCAGACTTTGTAGAATTATTACTATAAAATTTTATAAATAATTTTGTCCATCTTATGGTCGTCGCGTAGAACTTGATATGGAATTAGTTAAGGTCTCAAGAAAATACAAAGAATGTTATGTATTTATCAAATACGTCTTAATAAAGGACTTTTTTCCCTTTTTTTGGTATTGCAAGAAAATCCTCATTGCTCCCTTGGTGTAGGAAGGGGATAGTGTTTGACTTTTACTGACTAAACCTAAACCCGCCTACTATACTGCGTCATTCGCTTTTTGTGTCCTTATATGACAATGCGTGGCAATCCTTCATACATTGATACATCGGAATAAAGTGGTCCTGGTCTTTTTTATCTGCTATTGGGAACTACTTTAGGTATATAAAAGTTAACTCTTATTAACGTCATGTATATACCAACATCAGTATCTTTGTATCACCTACTGTTGATCATATACGGCCTGGTTTTGTTTATGAATGTGCCATCTGTTTTTCCTATCCCACTCATCAAGTATATCACACAGTCATAGAATATCGAAGAGAGTCCAAACGACTAAGTAACAGATACATATTATTTATAGACAGGTACATCCGACATTGAAAATAAGCAAAGAAGCACAAGGCCACGCAAACGAACAAATAAACTTTCTATTTATACTTTTATCGATATTCTATTTTCGAATGCAGAAATGTCAGTGTTATATCATACAGTGAATGAATGAATTGAAATTATTCATTCAAAGTAATGTTACAACGAGGTATGCATTGGGATCTTAGTGAAAGTAATACTGAGAAATACACGTAGGTAGTGTATAAGATGCAACGGGAAAGTGTTCTGCAGACAGCAGTAGGTAGGTACGTCTTGTACGTATGTAGGGAAAGGGACCTTTTGTAAGTTTGGAATGGAAACGGTAGATTGGTAAGATAGAGATGTTGTTTTTTGTATAAACATGTGTGTTCTGATAAATATAGCAAAGGCGGTGGGAAGAGGAGATTAATAAACGTGAATTAGTTTTAAGGTTATTTTTGAAAGGGTGTCCTATATAAATGTATGAGAGTAAAAACGTGCATCATAAAAAGGTTATTATTTATTTTGGATTGTTTATATAATGAAATTGAACCTGATTTCTTTAAGATTTTTTTTTTGTTATATCAACCTTGACTTTGGTTAGTCTCAACTCTAAATAAATAAACACATCCAAAACCGAATGAAATTTATAAAACCTTAAAACCATCAAAAGTAAATTAGTATTCTTTTTCTATCGGATTAAGATTCAAAATCGATAGTACTGCACTTTTGTAACACAAATCAACGACAAACTTTTTTTGTAGCAAAAAATCTAATAACAAAAAATCCATTCATTTAACGAGATTCAATAAAAACTCTTAGAGAACATATGGAGTTTATAAATCTTAATAACGTTTGGTGAAAATCCAATCTAACTTCGTTATTATCTTATTTGAGCGTCGATCGCAATGCTCGGAGCAAGGTTCATTAAACGAATACTCTATAATGATGGCGTGAGCGAAGACATTCCGTAGAAGCTTAATTAAAGAAATATCTTAGAGGACTCTCAAGCCTTTTATTTTATTAACATTACTCTCTCCCTTTGATGGGTAACGTATTTAACTAAGGAATAACACTGTTATATTTTCTTTGCGCCCTCCATGTTTACCTTACGAATGGGCATTCTGCACTTGGAATGTTGATAATTGGGTACGCTGTAATAGATTTTATATTCTTTGCATTGTTTGTTTGGATTTTAAAATGTTCAGTCCATTTGTTCGATGCCAGTTACCTGTCTTAAAGATATGCGGGATTCCCGAATTGTTTGTTATTCTTTACTTATAGTAGCACAAAAATAGATTTTGTAAATTATCTTGTTTTTAATGCAAACACATACGTTTAAGTAAAACAATAGACGATATTAAAACTTTTTGGTGACTCAACACAAATATACGCAAAAAACAAGCAGTCACGGTTCTGCCATTTAAAAAGAGAACACTTCAAACGTCACGTGTTTTTTTTCCGTGAGGCAAAGACATGTAAAGGTATGAACATCATTAAAAAGTTAACACCGTTAGAGCTATGTTTTTTTCTGCACGCCATGATTACATGCTACGGACAAAGACGGCAGAGCCGTTAAGTCCTGGCATATCTAATAATATGGTACGTTCAAATGAAAATGGAATTATGTCTGTGCACATCTCTACATTGTAAATTATTGTCTGAATCTTTGGCTAATGGGTATTGTCGCTGTTGGTAGCGAAATAAATTCTTAATCTCAAATTAAAAACAATCAGAATCTAAAATTGGTCAAGCGCTTCGTAGAAGTACCAATACACCAAGCCATAAGTAAAGTAGTCTTCACTGTTCTGTTATGGAAAGACAGACACATGTTTTACAAGATCACCCGGCTTAGCCTGGTTCCTATTGGCATACAAACCGCTACGTGACACGGAATAAGCTTAGAAGTCCTGGAGCATTATACAAAACTATTCCTAGCTTTATTTTATTCCACGTTTGTTGTTGAGAACGAGATAGCAACAAGACAGCGACCACATTTTATTCACTGTAGTTCTCAAATAGGTACGGAAGTCAGAATTTTCGGAAAAAGGGTATTTCTTATCACGCCTATAACAATGTTCAGAAATGAGTGTGAGTGTAGCACAAGTATGTTTGATTTGATTATATTTTCCCTGACTTTACGGATGATCAAAATTTTTTCGGTAATTCCTTAATCTACTACTAGTTCAGACGGTTTTTCTCCCGCAGCAAGAGCACTTTGGAAGCGGTGAAGGATGGACGAATTTAGATGTTGTCTATATTTTATTTGATATTCCAAACGTGATACTTAGTAGTCTATTTTGAATAAATGATCTTTCATTCTATAACTTACATAACTACTGCAAAAAGGACGATTAAAACATCACCATCAACTCGACACTAATTTCTACTATTTGTTCTAGTATATCTTCGAGAATGGGACACACGAGGAGGGTCTCCTGACTCGAGATAAGTTCATGGAGGTCAACGCCAGGATGGAGGCAAGGCGGGACTTCTTGAAGAACGAGTGCTCGAAGTTAGGCTTGGACACGTCCAGCCAGAAGTCTAATGCCTGGGAGTACTTGATTAATAGACAGTACCATGTTATATGGTAAGGCTTTAATCATATCATTATTCTTCTTTTTTGGAGTTGACTTATCGCGGTTCTGAGATGGTCTTAGTTTCCTGACGGCTTGGCTCATTGAAAATGATTTTTTATTTGATAAAAGTATGTTATAAAAGGAAAGTGGGATGGGTTATTTACACGCAGTCCTCAAAGAGTCCACAAGGACTAAGCCCATTCAAATTGCGTCCCTTGGCGTTGCATTGGACAGTAAATGAATCCTGGCCTGGGCTTAAGTAAAATTCCGACACATCCCCAAATTGTGCGCCGTCGGTTGAAGTCAGTAATGTTCCACCTCGGAAAAAGAAAAATGCAATAAAACAAATTAGTAATGGTTCCAATTATAAGGTGTTATCGGCGGGATTACGTGTCTTTGTAAAACCTTGGCGATAGCAAAATTTAATGCTGGTTAATTACCATAACGTTTAGAATTCAAGCAATTTATTAGTAATAATTGGTTACATTTTACTGTTAATTTTATAACAAACGTTAATTCTGCGCTGAATAATTACGATATGACTTTACTAAAATAATACAAATTCCCAAAAGAGAGAAAAATAATGGTACCTACTATTTCCTTCGAAATCCCTACTAATATTATAGATGCGAAAGTAACTCTGTCTGTCTGTGTTACGCTTTCACGTCTAAACCACTGAACTGATTTTAATAAAATTTGGTAGATACAGAGATAGAGTTGACTTTGAGAAAGAACATAG